>NW_027506898.1:0-240000 GCF_052324685.1 Brachyhypopomus gauderio
GTTGTTCAGATCCTGGACAAAAGCTCAAGTCCAAACTGAGAGTGCAAAGCTCTACAGACACTGCAATTGATGATTTTTACATTTCTTTACTGTGAACAGCTGCATGGACTTGCATTTTAGCAGTGGCTCAAAGGTTGAGTAGATTTAATTTGATCGTTGACCGCCAATCAACCAAGAAGAGAAGGAAACTGGAGGTGTCAACTAATGTCTGTGCTTGGTCGATTACCGCAGACATCCCTCCTCATACCATTTGTATACTTTCATGGAACAGGCCTACCTCAGCCACACAACTTGCAGAAAGACTCCATCATGTAGGCCGGTTAGCTCAGCTGGTTAGAGCGTGGTGCTAATAACGCCAAGGTCATGGGTTCGATCCCCATACGGGCCATTGATGATAGTCTTTTGGATCAGATATGAGGCGGATTAGTGTTATTTTGGGTCTCTCAAATGCCAACTTGTATGGTGGAGATCAGAAAGTCTTGTCGGACGGTGTGGACTTTTGACATGTGCAAGCCCTTATTGTTGAGTACTCATATAGTACGAATCACATGTTTAAGGTGACACATTCTAACAGAGATTTGGCATGTAGTGTGTGAAAAGAATTATGGAAGCGTCAGGGTCAAAAAACATGCACCAATTTTCTTTTTCACTATCGAGCATGACTGAAATGCCTATAATGGAGAATGTGGGCATCGATCCCACTACCTCTCGCATGCTAAGCGAGCGCTCTACCACTTGAGCTAATTCCCCTTGTAGGCTCAGTGCTCTTGTTGTTCAGATCCTGGACAAAAGCTCAAGTCCAAACTGAGAGTGCAAAGCTCTACAGACACTGCAATTGATGATTTTTACATTTCTTTACTGTGAACAGCTGCATGGACTTGCATTTTAGCAGTGGCTCAAAGGTTGAGTAGATTTAATTTGATCGTTGACCGCCAATCAACCAAGAAGAGAAGGAAACTGGAGGTGTCAACTAATGTCTGTGCTTGGTCGATTACCGCAGACATCCCTCCTCATACCATTTGTATACTTTCATGGAACAGGCCTACCTCAGCCACACAACTTGCAGAAAGACTCCATCATGTAGGCCGGTTAGCTCAGCTGGTTAGAGAGTGGTGCTAATAATGCCAAGGTCATGGGTTCGATCCCCATACGGGCCATTGATGATAGTCTTTTGGATCAGATATGAGGCGGATTAGTGTTATTTTGGGTCTCTCAAATGCCAACTTGTATGGTGGAGATCAGAAAGTCTTGTCGGACGGTGTGGACTCTTGACATGTGCAAGCCCTTATTGTTGAGTACTCATATAGTACGAATCACATGTTTAAGGTGACACATTCTAACAGAGATTTGGCATGTAGTGTGTGAAAAGAATTATGGAAGCGTCAGGGTCAAAAAACATGCACCAATTTTCTTTTTCACTATCGAGCATGACTGAAATGCCTATAATGGAGAATGTGGGCATCGATCCCACTACCTCTCGCATGCTAAGCGAGCGCTCTACCACTTGAGCTAATTCCCCTAATAGGCTCAGTGCTTTTGTTGTTCAGATCCTGGACAAAAGCTCAAGTCCAAACTGAGAGTGCAAAGCTCTACAGACACTGCAATTGATGATTTTTACATTTCTTTACTGTGAACAGCTGCATGGACTTGCATTTTAGCAGTGGCTCAAAGGTTGAGTAGATTTAATTTGATCGTTGACCGCCAATCAACCAAGAAGAGAAGGAAACTGGAGGTGTCAACTAATGTCTGTGCTTGTGGTCGATTACCGCAGACATCCCTCCTCATACCATTTGTATACTTTCATGGAACAGGCCTACCTCAGCCACACAACTTGCAGAAAGACTCCATCATGTAGGCCGGTTAGCTCAGCTGGTTAGAGCGTGGTGCTAATAACGCCAAGGTCATGGGTTCGATCCCCATACGGGCCTTTGATGATAGTCTTTTGGATCAGATATGAGGCGGATTAGTGTTATTTTGGGTCTCTCAAATGCCAACTTGTATGGTGGAGATCAGAAAGTCTTGTCGGACGGTGTGGACTTTTGACATGTGCAAGCCCTTATTGTTGAGTACTCATATAGTACGAATCACATGTTTAAGGTGACACATTCTAACAGAGATTTGGCATGTAGTGTGTGAAAAGAATTATGGAAGCGTCAGGGTCAAAAAACATGCACCAATTTTCTTTTTCACTATCGAGCATGACTGAAATGCCTATAATGGAGAATGTGGGCATCGATCCCACTACCTCTCGCATGCTAAGCGAGCGCTCTACCACTTGAGCTAATTCCCCTTGTAGGCTCAGTGCTCTTGTTGTTCAGATCCTGGACAAAAGCTCAAGTCCAAACTGAGAGTGCAAAGCTCTACAGACACTGCAATTGATGATTTTTACATTTCTTTACTGTGAACAGCTGCATGGACTTGCATTTGAGCAGTGGCTCAAAGGTTGAGTAGATTAATTTGATCGTTGACCGCCAATCAACCAAGAAGAGAAGGAAACTGGAGGTGTCAACTAATGTCTGTGCTTGGTCGATTACCGCAGACATCCCTCCTCATACCATTTGTATACTTTCATGGAACAGGCCTACCTCAGCCACACAACTTGCAGAAAGCCTCCATCATGTAGGCCGGTTAGCTCAGCTGGTTAGAGAGTGGTGCTAATAATGCCAAGGTCATGGGTTCGATCCCCATACGGGCCATTGATGATAGTCTTTTGGATCAGATATGAGGCGGATTAGTGTTATTTTGGGTCTCTCAAATGCCAACTTGTATGGTGGAGATCAGAAAGTCTTGTCGGACGGTGTGGACTCTTGACATGTGCAAGCCCTTATTGTTGAGTACTCATATAGTACGAATCACATGTTTAAGGTGACACATTCTAACAGAGATTTGGCATGTAGTGTGTGAAAAGAATTATGGAAGCGTCAGGGTCAAAAACATGCACCAATTTTCTTTTTCACTATCGAGCATGACTGAAATGCCTATAATGGAGAATGTGGGCATCGATCCCACTACCTCTCGCATGCTAAGCGAGCGCTCTACCACTTGAGCTAATTCCCCTTGTAGGCTCAGTGCTCTTGTTGTTCAGATCCTGGACAAAAGCTCAAGTCCAAACTGAGAGTGCAAAGCTCTACAGACACTGCAATTGATGATTTTTACATTTCTTTACTGTGAACAGCTGCATGGACTTGCATTTTAGCAGTGGCTCAAAGGTTGAGTAGATTTAATTTGATCGTTGACCGCCAATCAACCAAGAAGAGAAGGAAACTGGAGGTGTCAACTAATGTCTGTGCTTGGTCGATTACCGCAGACATCCCTCCTCATACCATTTGTATACTTTCATGGAACAGGCCTACCTCAGCCACACAACTTGCAGAAAGCCTCCATCATGTAGGCCGGTTAGCTCAGCTGGTTAGAGCGTGGTGCTAATAACGCCAAGGTCATGGGTTCGATCCCCATACGGGCCATTGATGATAGTCTTTTGGATCAGATATGAGGCGGATTAGTGTTATTTTGGGTCTCTCAAATTCCAACTTGTATGGTGGAGATCAGAAAGTCTTGTCGGACGGTGTGGACTCTTGACATGTGCGAGCCCTTATTGTTGAGTACTCATATAGTACGAATCACATGTTTAAGGTGACACATTCTAACAGAGATTTGGCATGTAGTGTGTGAAAAGAATTATGGAAGCGTCAGGGTCAAAAAACATGCACCAATTTTCTTTTTCACTATCGAGCATGACTGAAATGCCTATAATGGAGAATGTGGGCATCGATCCCACTACCTCTCGCATGCTAAGCGAGCGCTCTACCACTTGAGCTAATTCCCCTACGAGGCTCAGTGCTCTTGTTGTTCAGATCCTGGACAAAAGCTCAAGTCCAAACTGAGAGTGCAAAGCTCTACAGACACTGCAATTGATGATTTTTACATTTCTTTACTGTGAACAGCTGCATGGACTTGCATTTTAGCAGTGGCTCAAAGGTTGAGTAGATTTAATTTGATCGTTGACCGCCAATCAACCAAGAAGAGAAGGAAACTGGAGGTGTCAACTAATGTCTGTGCTTGGTCGATTACCGCAGACATCCCTCCTCATACCATTTGTATACTTTCATGGAACAGGCCTACCTCAGCCACACAACTTGCAGAAAGACTCCATCATGTAGGCCGGTTAGCTCAGCTGGATAGAGCGTGGTGCTAATAACGCCAAGGTCATGGGTTCGATCCCCATACGGGCCATTGATGATAGTCTTTTGGATCAGATATGAGGCGGATTAGTGTTATTTTGGGTCTCTCAAATGCCAACTTGTATGGTGGAGATCAGAAAGTCTTGTCGGACGGTGTGGACTCTTGACATGTGCAAGCCCTTATTGTTGAGTACTCATATAGTACGAATCACATGTTTAAGGTGACACATTCTAACAGAGATTTGGCATGTAGTGTGTGAAAAGAATTATGGAAGTGTCAGGGTCAAAAAACATGCACCAATTTTCTTTTTCACTATCGAGCATGACTGAAATGCCTATAATGGAGAATGTGGGCATCGATCCCACTACCTCTCGCATGCTAAGCGAGCGCTCTACCACTTGAGCTAATTCCCCTTGTAGGCTCAGTGCTCTTGTTGTTCAGATCCTGGACAAAAGCTCAAGTCCAAACTGAGAGTGCAAAGCTCTACAGACACTGCAATTGATGATTTTTACATTTCTTTACTGTGAACAGCTGCATGGACTTGCATTTTAGCAGTGGCTCAAAGGTTGAGTAGATTTAATTTGATCGTTGACCGCCAATCAACCAAGAAGAGAAGGAAACTGGAGGTGTCAACTAATGTCTGTGCTTGGTCGATTACCGCAGACATCCCTCCTCATACCATTTGTATACTTTCATGGAACAGGCCTACCTCAGCCACACAACTTGCAGAAAGCCTCCATCATGTAGGCCGGTTAGCTCAGCTGGTTAGAGCGTGGTGCTAATAACGCCAAGGTCATGGGTTCGATCCCCATACGGGCCATTGATGATAGTCTTTTGGATCAGATATGAGGCGGATTAGTGTTATTTTGGGTCTCTCAAATTCCAACTTGTATGGTGGAGATCAGAAAGTCTTGTCGGACGGTGTGGACTCTTGACATGTGCGAGCCCTTATTGTTGAGTACTCATATAGTACGAATCACATGTTTAAGGTGACACATTCTAACAGAGATTTGGCATGTAGTGTGTGAAAAGAATTATGGAAGCGTCAGGGTCAAAAAACATGCACCAATTTTCTTTTTCACTATCGAGCATGACTGAAATGCCTATAATGGAGAATGTGGGCATCGATCCCACTACCTCTCGCATGCTAAGCGAGCGCTCTACCACTTGAGCTAATTCCCCTACTAGGCTCAGTGCTCTTGTTGTTCAGATCCTGGACAAAAGCTCAAGTCCAAACTGAGAGTGCAAAGCTCTACAGACACTGCAATTGATGATTTTTACATTTCTTTACTGTGAACAGCTGCATGGACTTGCATTTTAGCAGTGGCTCAAAGGTTGAGTAGATTTAATTTGATCGTTGACCGCCAATCAACCAAGAAGAGAAGGAAACTGGAGGTGTCAACTAATGTCTGTGCTTGGTCGATTACCGCAGACATCCCTCCTCATACCATTTGTATACTTTCATGGAACAGGCCTACCTCAGCCACACAACTTGCAGAAAGACTCCATCATGTAGGCCGGTTAGCTCAGCTGGTTAGAGCGTGGTGCTAATAACGCCAAGGTCATGGGTTCGATCCCCATACGGGCCATTGATGATAGTCTTTTGGATCAGATATGAGGCGGATTAGTGTTATTTTGGGTCTCTCAAATGCCAACTTGTATGGTGGAGATCAGAAAGTCTTGTCGGACGGTGTGGACTTTTGACATGTGCAAGCCCTTATTGTTGAGTACTCATATAGTACGAATCACATGTTTAAGGTGACACATTCTAACAGAGATTTGGCATGTAGTGTGTGAAAAGAATTATGGAAGCGTCAGGGTCAAAAAACATGCACCAATTTTCTTTTTCACTATCGAGCATGACTGAAATGCCTATAATGGAGAATGTGGGCATCGATCCCACTACCTCTCGCATGCTAAGCGAGCGCTCTACCACTTGAGCTAATTCCCCTTGTAGGCTCAGTGCTCTTGTTGTTCAGATCCTGGACAAAAGCTCAAGTCCAAACTGAGAGTGCAAAGCTCTACAGACACTGCAATTGATGATTTTTACATTTCTTTACTGTGAACAGCTGCATGGACTTGCATTTTAGCAGTGGCTCAAAGGTTGAGTAGATTTAATTTGATCGTTGACCGCCAATCAACCAAGAAGAGAAGGAAACTGGAGGTGTCAACTAATGTCTGTGCTTGGTCGATTACCGCAGACATCCCTCCTCATACCATTTGTATACTTTCATGGAACAGGCCTACCTCAGCCACACAACTTGCAGAAAGACTCCATCATGTAGGCCGGTTAGCTCAGCTGGTTAGAGCGTGGTGCTAATAACGCCAAGGTCATGGGTTCGATCCACATACGGGCCATTGATGATAGTCTTTTGGATCAGATATGAGGCGGATTAGTGTTATTTTGGGTCTCTCAAATGCCAACTTGTATGGTGGAGATCAGAAAGTCTTGTCGGACGGTGTGGACTTTTGACATGTGCAAGCCCTTATTGTTGAGTACTCATATAGTACGAATCACATGTTTAAGGTGACACATTCTAACAGAGATTTGGCATGTAGTGTGTGAAAAGAATTATGGAAGCGTCAGGGTCAAAAAACATGCACCAATTTTCTTTTTCACTATCGAGCATGACTGAAATGCCTATAATGGAGAATGTGGGCATCGATCCCACTACCTCTCGCATGCTAAGCGAGCGCTCTACCACTTGAGCTAATTCCCCTTGTAGGCTCAGTGCTCTTGTTGTTCAGATCCTGGACAAAAGCTCAAGTCCAAACTGAGAGTGCAAAGCTCTACAGACACTGCAATTGATGATTTTTACATTTCTTTACTGTGAACAGCTGCATGGACTTGCATTTTAGCAGTGGCTCAAAGGTTGAGTAGATTTAATTTGATCGTTGACCGCCAATCAACCAAGAAGAGAAGGAAACTGGAGGTGTCAACTAATGTCTGTGCTTGGTCGATTACCGCAGACATCCCTCCTCATACCATTTGTATACTTTCATGGAACAGGCCTACCTCAGCCACACAACTTGCAGAAAGCCTCCATCATCTAGGCCGGTTAGCTCAGCTGGTTAGAGCGTGGTGCTAATAACGCCAAGGTCATGGGTTCGATCCCCATACGGGCCATTGATGATAGTCTTTTGGATCAGATATGTGGCGGATTAGTGTTATTTTGGGTCTCTCAAATGCCAACTTGTATGGTGGAGATCAGAAAGTCTTGTCGGACGGTGTGGACTCTTGACATGTGCAAGCCCTTATTGTTGAGTACTCATATAGTACGAATCACATGTTTAAGGTGACACATTCTAACAGAGATTTGGCATGTAGTGTGTGAAAAGAATTATGGAGGCGTCAGGGTCAAAAACCATGCACCAATTTACTTTTTCACTATCGAGCATGACTGAAATGCCTATAATGGAGAATGTGGGCATCGATCCCACTACCTCTCGCATGCTAAGCGAGCGCTCTACCACTTGAGCTAATTCCCCTAGTAGGCTCAGTGCTCTTGTTGTTCAGATCCTGGACAAAAGCTCAAGTCCAAACTGAGAGTGCAAAGCTCTACAGACACTGCAATTGATGATTTTTACATTTCTTTACTGTGAACAGCTGCATGGACTTGCATTTTAGCAGTGGCTCAAAGGTTGAGTAGATTTAATTTGATCGTTGACCGCCAATCAACCAAGAAGAGAAGGAAACTGGAGGTGTCAACTAATGTCTGTGCTTGGTCGATTACCGCAGACATCCCTCCTCATACCATTTGTATACTTTCATGGAACAGGCCTACCTCAGCCACACAACTTGCAGAACGCCTCCATCATGTAGGCCGGTTAGCTCAGCTGGTTAGAGCGTGGTGCTAATAACGCCAAGGTCATGGGTTCGATCCCCATACGGGCCATTGATGATAGTCTTTTGGATCAGATATGAGGCGGATTAGTGTTATTTTGGGTCTCTCAAATGCCAACTTGTATGGTGGAGATCAGAAAGTCTTGTCGGACGGTGTGGACTTTTGACATGTGCAAGCCCTTATTGTTGAGTACTCATATAGTACGAATCACATGTTTAAGGTGACACATTCTAACAGAGATTTGGCATGTAGTGTGTGAAAAGAATTATGGAAGCGTCAGGGTCAAAAAACATGCACCAATTTTCTTTTTCACTATCGAGCATGACTGAAATGCCTATAATGGAGAATGTGGGCATCGATCCCACTACCTCTCGCATGCTAAGCGAGCGCTCTACCACTTGAGCTAATTCCCCTTGTAGGCTCAGTGCTCTTGTTGTTCAGATCCTGGACAAAAGCTCAAGTCCAAACTGAGAGTGCAAAGCTCTACAGACACTGCAATTGATGATTTTTACATTTCTTTACTGTGAACAGCTGCATGGACTTGCATTTTAGCAGTGGCTCAAAGGTTGAGTAGATTTAATTTGATCGTTGACCGCCAATCAACCAAGAAGAGAAGGAAACTGGAGGTGTCAACTAATGTCTGTGCTTGGTCGATTACCGCAGACATCCCTCCTCATACCATTTGTATACTTTCATGGAACAGGCCTACCTCAGCCACACAACTTGCAGAAAGACTCCATCATGTAGGCCGGTTAGCTCAGCTGGTTGGAGAGTGGTGCTAATAATGCCAAGGTCATGGGTTCGATCCCCATACGGGCCATTGATGATAGTCTTTTGGATCAGATATGAGGCGGATTAGTGTTATTTTGGGTCTCTCAAATGCCAACTTGTATGGTGGAGATCAGAAAGTCTTGTCGGACGGTGTGGACTTTTGACATGTGCAAGCCCTTATTGTTGAGTACTCATATAGTACGAATCACATGTTTAAGGTGACACATTCTAACAGAGATTTGGCATGTAGTGTGTGAAAAGAATTATGGAGGCGTCAGGGTCAAAAAACATGCACCAATTTTCTTTTTCACTATCGAGCATGACTGAAATGCCTATAATGGAGAATGTGGGCATCGATCTCACTACCTCTCGCATGCTAAGCGAGCGCTCTACCACTTGAGCTAATTCACCTACGAGGCTCAGTGTTCTTGTTGTTCAGATCCTGGACAAAAGCTCAAGTCCAAACTGAGAGTGCAAAGCTCTACAGACACTGCAATTGATGATTTTTACATTTCTTTACTGTGAACAGCTGCATGGACTTGCATTTTAGCAGTGGCTCAAAGGTTGAGTAGATTTAATTTGATCGTTGACCGCCAATCAACCAAGAAGAGAAGGAAACTGGAGGTGTCAACTAATGTCTGTGCTTGGTCGATTACCGCAGACATCCCTCCTCATACCATTTGTATACTTTCATGGAACAGGCCTACCTCAGCCACACAACTTGCAGAAAGCCTCCATCATGTAGGCCGGTTAGCTCAGCTGGTTAGAGCGTGGTGCTAATAACGCCAAGGTCATGGGTTCGATCCCCATACGGGCCATTGATGATAGTCTTTTGGATCAGATATGAGGCGGATTAGTGTTATTTTGGGTCTCTCAAATGCCAACTTGTATGGTGGAGATCAGAAAGTCTTGTCGGACGGTGTGGACTTTTGACATGTGCAAGCCCTTATTGTTGAGTACTCATATAGTACGAATCACATGTTTAAGGTGACACATTCTAACAGAGATTTGGCATGTAGTGTGTGAAAAGAATTATGGAAGCGTCAGGGTCAAAAAACATGCACCAATTTTCTTTTTCACTATCGAGCATGACTGAAATGCCTATAATGGAGAATGTGGGCATCGATCCCACTACCTCTCGCATGCTAAGCGAGCGCTCTACCACTTGAGCTAATTCCCCTTGTAGGCTCAGTGCTCTTGTTGTTCAGATCCTGGACAAAAGCTCAAGTCCAAACTGAGAGTGCAAAGCTCTACAGACACTGCAATTGATGATTTTTACATTTCTTTACTGTGAACAGCTGCATGGACTTGCATTTTAGCAGTGGCTCAAAGGTTGAGTAGATTTAATTTGATCGTTGACCGCCAATCAACCAAGAAGAGAAGGAAACTGGAGGTGTCAACTAATGTCTGTGCTTGGTCGATTACCGCAGACATCCCTCCTCATACCATTTGTATACTTTCATGGAACAGGCCTACCTCAGCCACACAACTTGCAGAAAGACTCCATCATGTAGGCCGGTTAGCTCAGCTGGTTAGAGCGTGGTGCTAATAACGCCAAGGTCATGGGTTCGATCCCCATACGGGCCATTGATGATAGTCTTTTGGATCAGATATGAGGCGGATTAGTGTTATTTTGGGTCTCTCAAATGCCAACTTGTATGGTGGAGATCAGAAAGTCTTGTCGGACGGTGTGGACTTTTGACATGTGCAAGCCCTTATTGTTGAGTACTCATATAGTACGAATCACATGTTTAAGGTGACACATTCTAACAGAGATTTGGCATGTAGTGTGTGAAAAGAATTATGGAAGCGTCAGGGTCAAAAAACATGCACCAATTTTCTTTTTCACTATCGAGCATGACTGAAATGCCTATAATGGAGAATGTGGGCATCGATCCCACTACCTCTCGCATGCTAAGCGAGCGCTCTACCACTTGAGCTAATTCCCCTTGTAGGCTCAGTGCTCTTGTTGTTCAGATCCTGGACAAAAGCTCAAGTCCAAACTGAGAGTGCAAAGCTCTACAGACACTGCAATTGATGATTTTTACATTTCTTTACTGTGAACAGCTGCATGGACTTGCATTTTAGCAGTGGCTCAAAGGTTGAGTAGATTTAATTTGATCGTTGACCGCCAATCAACCAAGAAGAGAAGGAAACTGGAGGTGTCAACTAATGTCTGTGCTTGGTTGATTACCGCAGACATCCCTCCTCATACCATTTGTATACTTTCATGGAACAGGCCTACCTCAGCCACACAACTTGCAGAAAGACTCCATCATGTAGGCCGGTTAGCTCAGCTGGTTAGAGAGTGGTGCTAATAATGCCAAGGTCATGGGTTCGATCCCCATACGGGCCATTGATGATAGTCTTTTGGATCAGATATGAGGCGGATTAGTGTTATTTTGGGTCTCTCAAATGCCAACTTGTATGGTGGAGATCAGAAAGTCTTGTCGGACGGTGAGGACTCTTGACATGTGCAAGCCCTTATTGTTGAGTACTCATATAGTACGAATCACATGTTTAAGGTGACACATTCTAACAGAGATTTGGCATGTAGTGTGTGAAAAGAATTATGGAAGCGTCAGGGTCAAAAAACATGCACCAATTTTCTTTTTCACTATCGAGCATGACTGAAATGCCTATAATGGAGAATGTGGGCATCGATCCCACTACCTCTCGCATGCTAAGCGAGCGCTCTACCACTTGAGCTAATTCCCCTTGTAGGCTCAGTGCTCTTGTTGTTCAGATCCTGGACAAAAGCTCAAGTCCAAACTGAGAGTGCAAAGCTCTACAGACACTGCAATTGATGATTTTTACATTTCTTTACTGTGAACAGCTGCATGGACTTGCATTTTAGCAGTGGCTCAAAGGTTGAGTAGATTTAATTTGATCGTTGACCGCCAATCAACCAAGAAGAGAAGGAAACTGGAGGTGTCAACTAATGTCTGTGCTTGGTTGATTACCGCAGACATCCCTCCTCATACCATTTGTATACTTTCATGGAACAGGCCTACCTCAGCCACACAACTTGCAGAAAGACTCCATCATGTAGGCCGGTTAGCTCAGCTGGTTAGAGAGTGGTGCTAATAATGCCAAGGTCATGGGTTCGATCCCCATACGGGCCATTGATGATAGTCTTTTGGATCAGATATGAGGCGGATTAGTGTTATTTTGGGTCTCTCAAATGCCAACTTGTATGGTGGAGATCAGAAAGTCTTGTCGGACGGTGAGGACTCTTGACATGTGCAAGCCCTTATTGTTGAGTACTCATATAGTACGAATCACATGTTTAAGGTGACACATTCTAACAGAGATTTGGCATGTAGTGTGTGAAAAGAATTATGGAGGCGTCAGGGTCAAAAAACATGCACCAATTTTCTTTTTCACTATCGAGCATGACTGAAATGCCTATAATGGAGAATGTGGGCATCGATCCCACTACCTCTCGCATGCTAAGCGAGCGCTCTACCACTTGAGCTAATTCCCCTTGTAGGCTCAGTGCTCTTGTTGTTCAGATCCTGGACAAAAGCTCAAGTCCAAACTGAGAGTGCAAAGCTCTACAGACACTGCAATTGATGATTTTTACATTTCTTTACTGTGAACAGCTGCATGGACTTGCATTTTAGCAGTGGCTCAAAGGTTGAGTAGATTTAATTTGATCGTTGACCGCCAATCAACCAAGAAGAGAAGGAAACTGGAGGTGTCAACTAATGTCTGTGCTTGGTCGATTACCGCAGACATCCCTCCTCATACCATTTGTATACTTTCATGGAACAGGCCTACCTCAGCCACACAACTTGCAGAAAGACTCCATCATGTAGGCCGGTTAGCTCAGCTGGTTAGAGCGTGGTGCTAATAACGCCAAGGTCATGGGTTCGATCCCCATACGGGCCATTGATGATAGTCTTTTGGATCAGATATGAGGCGGATTAGTGTTATTTTGGGTCTCTCAAATGCCAACTTGTATGGTGGAGATCAGAAAGTCTTGTCGGACGGTGTGGACTTTTGACATGTGCAAGCCCTTATTGTTGAGTACTCATATAGTACGAATCACATGTTTAAGGTGACACATTCTAACAGAGATTTGGCATGTAGTGTGTGAAAAGAATTATGGAAGCGTCAGGGTCAAAAAACATGCACCAATTTTCTTTTTCACTATCGAGCATGACTGAAATGCCTATAATGGAGAATGTGGGCATCGATCCCACTACCTCTCGCATGCTAAGCGAGCGCTCTACCACTTGAGCTAATTCCCCTTGTAGGCTCAGTGCTCTTGTTGTTCAGATCCTGGACAAAAGCTCAAGTCCAAACTGAGAGTGCAAAGCTCTACAGACACTGCAATTGATGATTTTTACATTTCTTTACTGTGAACAGCTGCATGGACTTGCATTTTAGCAGTGGCTCAAAGGTTGAGTAGATTTAATTTGATCGTTGACCGCCAATCAACCAAGAAGAGAAGGAAACTGGAGGTGTCAACTAATGTCTGTGCTTGGTCGATTACCGCAGACATCCCTCCTCATACCATTTGTATACTTTCATGGAACAGGCCTACCTCAGCCACACAACTTGCAGAAAGACTCCATCATGTAGGCCGGTTAGCTCAGCTGGTTAGAGAGTGGTGCTAATAATGCCAAGGTCATGGGTTCGATCCCCATACGGGCCATTGATGATAGTCTTTTGGATCAGATATGAGGCGGATTAGTGTTATTTTGGGTCTCTCAAATGCCAACTTGTATGGTGGAGATCAGAAAGTCTTGTCGGACGGTGTGGACTCTTGACATGTGCAAGCCCTTATTGTTGAGTACTCATATAGTACGAATCACATGTTTAAGGTGACACATTCTAACAGAGATTTGGCATGTAGTGTGTGAAAAGAATTATGGAAGCGTCAGGGTCAAAAAACATGCACCAATTTTCTTTTTCACTATCGAGCATGACTGAAATGCCTATAATGGAGAATGTGGGCATCGATCCCACTACCTCTCGCATGCTAAGCGAGCGCTCTACCACTTGAGCTAATTCCCCTAATAGGCTCAGTGCTTTTGTTGTTCAGATCCTGGACAAAAGCTCAAGTCCAAACTGAGAGTGCAAAGCTCTACAGACACTGCAATTGATGATTTTTACATTTCTTTACTGTGAACAGCTGCATGGACTTGCATTTTAGCAGTGGCTCAAAGGTTGAGTAGATTTAATTTGATCGTTGACCGCCAATCAACCAAGAAGAGAAGGAAACTGGAGGTGTCAACTAATGTCTGTGCTTGGTCGATTACCGCAGACATCCCTCCTCATACCATTTGTATACTTTCATGGAACAGGCCTACCTCAGCCACACAACTTGCAGAAAGACTCCATCATGTAGGCCGGTTAGCTCAGCTGGTTAGAGCGTGGTGCTAATAACGCCAAGGTCATGGGTTCGATCCCCATACGGGCCTTTGATGATAGTCTTTTGGATCAGATATGAGGCGGATTAGTGTTATTTTGGGTCTCTCAAATGCCAACTTGTATGGTGGAGATCAGAAAGTCTTGTCGGACGGTGTGGACTTTTGACATGTGCAAGCCCTTATTGTTGAGTACTCATATAGTACGAATCACATGTTTAAGGTGACACATTCTAACAGAGATTTGGCATGTAGTGTGTGAAAAGAATTATGGAAGCGTCAGGGTCAAAAAACATGCACCAATTTTCTTTTTCACTATCGAGCATGACTGAAATGCCTATAATGGAGAATGTGGGCATCGATCCCACTACCTCTCGCATGCTAAGCGAGCGCTCTACCACTTGAGCTAATTCCCCTTGTAGGCTCAGTGCTCTTGTTGTTCAGATCCTGGACAAAAGCTCAAGTCCAAACTGAGAGTGCAAAGCTCTACAGACACTGCAATTGATGATTTTTACATTTCTTTACTGTGAACAGCTGCATGGACTTGCATTTGAGCAGTGGCTCAAAGGTTGAGTAGATTTAATTTGATCGTTGACCGCCAATCAACCAAGAAGAGAAGGAAACTGGAGGTGTCAACTAATGTCTGTGCTTGGTCGATTACCGCAGACATCCCTCCTCATACCATTTGTATACTTTCATGGAACAGGCCTACCTCAGCCACACAACTTGCAGAAAGCCTCCATCATGTAGGCCGGTTAGCTCAGCTGGTTAGAGAGTGGTGCTAATAATGCCAAGGTCATGGGTTCGATCCCCATACGGGCCATTGATGATAGTCTTTTGGATCAGATATGAGGCGGATTAGTGTTATTTTGGGTCTCTCAAATGCCAACTTGTATGGTGGAGATCAGAAAGTCTTGTCGGACGGTGTGGACTCTTGACATGTGCAAGCCCTTATTGTTGAGTACTCATATAGTACGAATCACATGTTTAAGGTGACACATTCTAACAGAGATTTGGCATGTAGTGTGTGAAAAGAATTATGGAAGCGTCAGGGTCAAAAAACATGCACCAATTTTCTTTTTCACTATCGAGCATGACTGAAATGCCTATAATGGAGAATGTGGGCATCGATCCCACTACCTCTCGCATGCTAAGCGAGCGCTCTACCACTTGAGCTAATTCCCCTTGTAGGCTCAGTGCTCTTGTTGTTCAGATCCTGGACAAAAGCTCAAGTCCAAACTGAGAGTGCAAAGCTCTACAGACACTGCAATTGATGATTTTTACATTTCTTTACTGTGAACAGCTGCATGGACTTGCATTTTAGCAGTGGCTCAAAGGTTGAGTAGATTTAATTTGATCGTTGACCGCCAATCAACCAAGAAGAGAAGGAAACTGGAGGTGTCAACTAATGTCTGTGCTTGGTCGATTACCGCAGACATCCCTCCTCATACCATTTGTATACTTTCATGGAACAGGCCTACCTCAGCCACACAACTTGCAGAAAGCCTCCATCATGTAGGCCGGTTAGCTCAGCTGGTTAGAGCGTGGTGCTAATAACGCCAAGGTCATGGGTTCGATCCCCATACGGGCCATTGATGATAGTCTTTTGGATCAGATATGAGGCGGATTAGTGTTATTTTGGGTCTCTCAAATTCCAACTTGTATGGTGGAGATCAGAAAGTCTTGTCGGACGGTGTGGACTCTTGACATGTGCGAGCCCTTATTGTTGAGTACTCATATAGTACGAATCACATGTTTAAGGTGACACATTCTAACAGAGATTTGGCATGTAGTGTGTGAAAAGAATTATGGAAGCGTCAGGGTCAAAAAACATGCACCAATTTTCTTTTTCACTATCGAGCATGACTGAAATGCCTATAATGGAGAATGTGGGCATCGATCCCACTACCTCTCGCATGCTAAGCGAGCGCTCTACCACTTGAGCTAATTCCCCTACGAGGCTCAGTGCTCTTGTTGTTCAGATCCTGGACAAAAGCTCAAGTCCAAACTGAGAGTGCAAAGCTCTACAGACACTGCAATTGATGATTTTTACATTTCTTTACTGTGAACAGCTGCATGGACTTGCATTTTAGCAGTGGCTCAAAGGTTGAGTAGATTTAATTTGATCGTTGACCGCCAATCAACCAAGAAGAGAAGGAAACTGGAGGTGTCAACTAATGTCTGTGCTTGGTCGATTACCGCAGACATCCCTCCTCATACCATTTGTATACTTTCATGGAACAGGCCTACCTCAGCCACACAACTTGCAGAAAGACTCCATCATGTAGGCCGGTTAGCTCAGCTGGATAGAGCGTGGTGCTAATAACGCCAAGGTCATGGGTTCGATCCCCATACGGGCCATTGATGATAGTCTTTTGGATCAGATATGAGGCGGATTAGTGTTATTTTGGGTCTCTCAAATGCCAACTTGTATGGTGGAGATCAGAAAGTCTTGTCGGACGGTGTGGACTCTTGACATGTGCAAGCCCTTATTGTTGAGTACTCATATAGTACGAATCACATGTTTAAGGTGACACATTCTAACAGAGATTTGGCATGTAGTGTGTGAAAAGAATTATGGAAGTGTCAGGGTCAAAAAACATGCACCAATTTTCTTTTTCACTATCGAGCATGACTGAAATGCCTATAATGGAGAATGTGGGCATCGATCCCACTACCTCTCGCATGCTAAGCGAGCGCTCTACCACTTGAGCTAATTCCCCTTGTAGGCTCAGTGCTCTTGTTGTTCAGATCCTGGACAAAAGCTCAAGTCCAAACTGAGAGTGCAAAGCTCTACAGACACTGCAATTGATGATTTTTACATTTCTTTACTGTGAACAGCTGCATGGACTTGCATTTTAGCAGTGGCTCAAAGGTTGAGTAGATTTAATTTGATCGTTGACCGCCAATCAACCAAGAAGAGAAGGAAACTGGAGGTGTCAACTAATGTCTGTGCTTGGTCGATTACCGCAGACATCCCTCCTCATACCATTTGTATACTTTCATGGAACAGGCCTACCTCAGCCACACAACTTGCAGAAAGCCTCCATCATGTAGGCCGGTTAGCTCAGCTGGTTAGAGCGTGGTGCTAATAACGCCAAGGTCATGGGTTCGATCCCCATACGGGCCATTGATGATAGTCTTTTGGATCAGATATGAGGCGGATTAGTGTTATTTTGGGTCTCTCAAATTCCAACTTGTATGGTGGAGATCAGAAAGTCTTGTCGGACGGTGTGGACTCTTGACATGTGCGAGCCCTTATTGTTGAGTACTCATATAGTACGAATCACATGTTTAAGGTGACACATTCTAACAGAGATTTGGCATGTAGTGTGTGAAAAGAATTATGGAAGCGTCAGGGTCAAAAAACATGCACCAATTTTCTTTTTCACTATCGAGCATGACTGAAATGCCTATAATGGAGAATGTGGGCATCGATCCCACTACCTCTCGCATGCTAAGCGAGCGCTCTACCACTTGAGCTAATTCCCCTACTAGGCTCAGTGCTCTTGTTGTTCAGATCCTGGACAAAAGCTCAAGTCCAAACTGAGAGTGCAAAGCTCTACAGACACTGCAATTGATGATTTTTACATTTCTTTACTGTGAACAGCTGCATGGACTTGCATTTTAGCAGTGGCTCAAAGGTTGAGTAGATTTAATTTGATCGTTGACCGCCAATCAACCAAGAAGAGAAGGAAACTGGAGGTGTCAACTAATGTCTGTGCTTGGTCGATTACCGCAGACATCCCTCCTCATACCATTTGTATACTTTCATGGAACAGGCCTACCTCAGCCACACAACTTGCAGAAAGCCACCATCATGTAGGCCGGTTAGCTCAGCTGGTTAGAGCGTGGTGCTAATAACGCCAAGGTCATGGGTTCGATCCCCATACGGGCCATTGATGATAGTCTTTTGGATCAGATATGAGGCGGATTAGTGTTGTTTTGGGTCTCTCAAATGCCAACTTGTATGGTGGAGATCAGAAAGTCTTGTCGGACGGTGTGGACTCTTGACATGTGCGAGCCCTTATTGTTGAGTACTCATATAGTACGAATCACATGTTTAAGGTGACACATTCTAACAGAGATTTGGCATGTAGTGTGTGAAAAGAATTATGGAGGCGTCAGGGTCAAAAACCATGCACCAATTTTCTTTTTCACTATCGAGCATGACTGAAATGCCTATAATGGAGAATGTGGGCATCGATCCCACTACCTCTCGCATGCTAAGCGAGCGCTCTACCACTTGAGCTAATTCCCCTACGAGGCTCAGTGCTCTTGTTGTTCAGATCCTGGACAATAGCTCAAGTCCAAACTGAGAGTGCAAAGCTCTACAGACACTGCAATTGATGATTTTTACATTTCTTTACTGTGAACAGCTGCATGGACTTGCATTTTAGCAGTGGCTCAAAGGTTGAGTAGATTTAATTTGATCGTTGACCGCCAATCAACCAAGAAGAGAAGGAAACTGGAGGTGTCAACTAATGTCTGTGCTTGGTCGATTACCGCAGACATCCCTCCTCATACCATTTGTATACTTTCATGGAACAGGCCTACCTCAGCCACACAACTTGCAGAAAGACTCCATCATGTAGGCCGGTTAGCTCAGCTGGTTAGAGCGTGGTGCTAATAACGCCAAGGTCATGGGTTCGATCCCCATACGGGCCATTGATGATAGTCTTTTGGATCAGATATGAGGCGGATTAGTGTTATTTTGGGTCTTTCAAATTCCAACTTGTATGGTGGAGATCAGAAAGTCTTGTCGGACGGTGTGGACTCTTGACATGTGCGAGCCCTTATTGTTGAGTACTCATATAGTACGAATCACATGTTTAAGGTGACACATTCTAACAGAGATTTGGCATGTAGTGTGTGAAAAGAATTATGGAAGCGTCAGGGTCAAAAAACATGCACCAATTTTCTTTTTCACTATCGAGCATGACTGAAATGCCTATAATGGAGAATGTGGGCATCGATCCCACTACCTCTCGCATGCTAAGCGAGCGCTCTACCACTTGAGCTAATTCCCCTACTAGGCTCAGTGCTCTTGTTGTTCAGATCCTGGACAAAAGCTCAAGTCCAAACTGAGAGTGCAAAGCTCTACAGACACTGCAATTGATGATTTTTACATTTCTTTACTGTGAACAGCTGCATGGACTTGCATTTTAGCAGTGGCTCAAAGGTTGAGTAGATTTAATTTGATCGTTGACCGCCAATCAACCAAGAAGAGAAGGAAACTGGAGGTGTCAACTAATGTCTGTGCTTGGTCGATTACCGCAGACATCCCTCCTCATACCATTTGTATACTTTCATGGAACAGGCCTACCTCAGCCACACAACTTGCAGAAAGCCTCCATCATGTAGGCCGGTTAGCTCAGCTGGTTAGAGCGTGGTGCTAATAACGCCAAGGTCATGGGTTCGATCCCCATACGGGCCATTGATGATAGTCTTTTGGATCAGATATGAGGCGGATTAGTGTTATTTTGGGTCTCTCAAATGCCAACTTGTATGGTGGAGATCAGAAAGTCTTGTCGGACGGTGTGGACTCTTGACATGTGCAAGCCCTTATTGTTGAGTACTCATATAGTACGAATCACATGTTTAAGGTGACACATTCTAACAGAGATTTGGCATGTAGTGTGTGAAAAGAATTATGGAAGCGTCAGGGTCAAAAAACATGCACCAATTTTCTTTTTCACTATCGAGCATGACTGAAATGCCTATAATGGAGAATGTGGGCATCGATCCCACTACCTCTCGCATGCTAAGCGAGCGCTCTACCACTTGAGCTAATTCCCCTTGTAGGCTCAGTGCTCTTGTTGTTCAGATCCTGGACAAAAGCTCAAGTCCAAACTGAGAGTGCAAAGCTCTACAGACACTGCAATTGATGATTTTTACATTTCTTTACTGTGAACAGCTGCATGGACTTGCATTTTAGCAGTGGCTCAAAGGTTGAGTAGATTTAATTTGATCGTTGACCGCCAATCAACCAAGAAGAGAAGGAAACTGGAGGTGTCAACTAATGTCTGTGCTTGGTCGATTACCGCAGACATCCCTCCTCATACCATTTGTATACTTTCATGGAACAGGCCTACCTCAGCCACACAACTTGCAGAACGCCTCCATCATGTAGGCCGGTTAGCTCAGCTGGTTAGAGCGTGGTGCTAATAACGCCAAGGTCATGGGTTCGATCCCCATACGGGCCATTGATGATAGTCTTTTGGATCAGATATGAGGCGGATTAGTGTTATTTTGGGTCTCTCAAATGCCAACTTGTATGGTGGAGATCAGAAAGTCTTGTCGGACGGTGTGGACTTTTGACATGTGCAAGCCCTTATTGTTGAGTACTCATATAGTACGAATCACATGTTTAAGGTGACACATTCTAACAGAGATTTGGCATGTAGTGTGTGAAAAGAATTATGGAAGCGTCAGGGTCAAAAAACATGCACCAATTTTCTTTTTCACTATCGAGCATGACTGAAATGCCTATAATGGAGAATGTGGGCATCGATCCCACTACCTCTCGCATGCTAAGCGAGCGCTCTACCACTTGAGCTAATTCCCCTTGTAGGCTCAGTGCTCTTGTTGTTCAGATCCTGGACAAAAGCTCAAGTCCAAACTGAGAGTGCAAAGCTCTACAGACACTGCAATTGATGATTTTTACATTTCTTTACTGTGAACAGCTGCATGGACTTGCATTTTAGCAGTGGCTCAAAGGTTGAGTAGATTTAATTTGATCGTTGACCGCCAATCAACCAAGAAGAGAAGGAAACTGGAGGTGTCAACTAATGTCTGTGCTTGGTCGATTACCGCAGACATCCCTCCTCATACCATTTGTATACTTTCATGGAACAGGCCTACCTCAGCCACACAACTTGCAGAAAGACTCCATCATGTAGGCTGGTTAGCTCAGCTGGTTGGAGAGTGGTGCTAATAATGCCAAGGTCATGGGTTCGATCCCCATACGGGCCATTGATGATAGTCTTTTGGATCAGATATGAGGCGGATTAGTGTTATTTTGGGTCTCTCAAATGCCAACTTGTATGGTGGAGATCAGAAAGTCTTGTCGGACGGTGTGGACTCTTGACATGTGCAAGCCCTTATTGTTGAGTACTCATATAGTACGAATCACATGTTTAAGGTGACACATTCTAACAGAGATTTGGCATGTAGTGTGTGAAAAGAATTATGGAAGCGTCAGGGTCAAAAAACATGCACCAATTTTCTTTTTCACTATTGAGCATGACTGAAATGCCTATAATGGAGAATGTGGGCATCGATCCCACTACCTCTCGCATGCTAAGCCAGCGCTCTACCACTTGAGCTAATTCCCCTTGTAGGCTCAGTGCTCTTGTTGTTCAGATCCTGGACAAAAGCTCAAGTCCAAACTGAGAGTGCAAAGCTCTACAGACACTGCAATTGATGATTTTTACATTTCTTTACTGTGAACAGCTGCATGGACTTGCATTTTAGCAGTGGCTCAAAGGTTGAGTAGATTTAATTTGATCGTTGACCGCCAATCAACCAAGAAGAGAAGGAAACTGGAGGTGTCAACTAATGTCTGTGCTTGGTCGATTACCGCAGACATCCCTCCTCATACCATTTGTATACTTTCATGGAACAGGCCTACCTCAGCCACACAACTTGCAGAAAGACTCCATCATGTAGGCCGGTTAGCTCAGCTGGTTAGAGCGTGGTGCTAATAACGCCAAGGTCATGGGTTCGATCCCCATACGGGCCATTGATGATAGTCTTTTGGATCAGATATGAGGCGGATTAGTGTTATTTGGGTCTCTCAAATGCCAACTTGTATGGTGGAGATCAGAAAGTCTTGTCGGACGGTGTGGACTTTTGACATGTGCAAGCCCTTATTGTTGAGTACTCATATAGTACGAATCACATGTTTAAGGTGACACATTCTAACAGAGATTTGGCATGTAGTGTGTGAAAAGAATTATGGAGGCGTCAGGGTCAAAAAACATGTGTAACACAAGGTTCCGACACCAGTAAGTTGACGACACCACAGAAGAGCAGTAAGACAGATCAAATGTAGTTGAGGGTTTATTAAAACAAATACATCAGACTCATGGGAGGATTGGAGGGGTAGCTGCTCACCTACAGGGGCAACACTACAAACAGGGAGCACAGCAATCATACAACCTAGCTACAAAACCACTACAAAACCACCCAACCATTTGGTGTGAACAGGGGTAAAACTATTACAGCTCATCAGAGATAAACCTCTGCAAAACCTGGACTAAGCCTGTGGTGAACAGCTAGACTCCTCACCCCAGCCAGTGGCCCCAATGCACAAGCTTAAACCCCACTAATAAAATAGAATTACCTTTATTAGCTTTAAAAGAAGATCTAAAAGACGTACATCAAACACATGGCCGAATCCGAACTACTGCCCATGCTAAGCCACTGGCTAGAATAATTGGTGGCGCACAGTGTCCCAGTACCGGTTGGCCACCCAGTCGGAGACAAACAAAAAACAACTGAACACACACACACAACCATACACCAAACCACACGTTGAAACGGCACCCACTCATACACTCTCCCAAATCTCAGCGAAACCCAACCTCAAAGATCAAGCAAGTCACTGATAAATTAACCAGACCAGTCAAACAGCCTCAACACACAACCACACCAATGATACCTCACACACCTACCACAGACACTCCAAAAAGAAATCAACCTGCACGCCACCAACCTTACCCCCTGCACAAAGGAGACCAAGAAAAACCCTCCTCAGCACCTCCAACTTCCTGCTTTTATAGGTGAGCAATCATCTCAAACTGGGCACTTCCTGTCACTCAGCGCCACAGCTCCCCTATTGTCCCAGCCCAGGCATTACACCCACCCTGAACACAGTCCATTCTGTTACATCCCCCTCCACTTTTCCGCAGCCTGTCCTCAGGCTGACCTCAAGCATCCCCATATCTTCCTGGTGGGATGCCTTTGGTAGTCCGATGTGACCGACGGGGTCCCCCAGCATCAGGGGCCGCCCCATCCGCTGTGGACGGTTGGGCAGGGGGAATGCAGGTTGTCAGAGGTGGTAGAAACCAGGTCGGTGGGAACAACCAAGGGTTTGAGGGCCCAGCCTCACTGGCAGCTTGGGTTAAGGGTCCAGATCCATCTGTGGCTGCCGCCGCTTCTTCCCCAGGAGCCTGTAAAGACAGAGGACATGGCCGCAGCAGCTTCCTATGCAAAACCCTTTCTTTCCCACTTCCCTTTTCAGGCTTAACAACATAAACAGGTATGTCAAGGTTCGGTTGTTTAATCACCACATAGGGCGTACTGCTCCAGAAATTAGCCAATTTGCCCTGTCCCTTAGGACCAACATTACGGACCAACACCCGTTCTCCCACCATTAAAGGACCCAAAAGACCCCGATTGTCATGTTGCTTCTTTTGATGTTGCCCTGCCCTGCCCGTCAACTCCCCAGCTCTCCTGTAGGCATAATGTAGGCGCTCATGGTGTCTTCTCACCCACTCCTCCACAGTACTCTGTTCCTCCACAGGGTGTCCCAGCATCACATCCAAGGGGATCCTGACATGCCGGCCAAACATGAGATAGGATGGTGTATACCCTGTGGAACTATGGACAGTGTTATTATAGGCATGCAGCATTTCGGGTAAGTAATCAGCCCACCTTTGTTTCTTTTCATCCACCAGGGTTCCCAACATTCCAAGTAGGGTCCGGTTGAAGCGCTCGGTGAGGCCATTACCCTCAGGATGGTAGGGAGTGGTATGACTCTTTTTACAGCCATATAGTTCACAGAGCTGCTTTACTACTGCCGCCTCAAAGTTTGGACCCTGGTCTGAATGGAACAAGGATGGACAACCAAAGTACTGTATGACCTGCTGCCACATAACCCTCACTGTGGTGGCCGCTGTTTGGTCCCGGGTGGCTGCGGCCCAGGCGAACTTGGTGAAGTGATCGGTCAGCACCATAATATTTTGGAAGCCTCCGACGGCAGCTTCAAGAGACAAAAAGTCCATTGTGACCAGTTCGAGAGGGTAAGAAGCAGCAACAGGGGTCAACCCAACAGCTGAAGTGCCCGGCCTTTTCCTAAGGGCGCACTGTGGACATTCCGCACACCATTTCTGAACGTCAATAGCCATGTGTGGCCAATAGTAATTTGTCTGCAGCATTTTCAAGGTTTTTTCAGTAGCGAAATGGCCCATCTTGTCATGACAACAAGTAAATGCCTCCTTCTGAAGACTTTGAGGGAGGAGGAGCTGGTACCGTGGCATATTAGTGTTTGGGTCTTGGGTGCAACGATATAGCACCCCCTCTTGAAGCTGCAAACGGGGCATCTCCTTCAACAGCCTCAGTACATTGGGAGCTTCCCTTTGTCGTTCGTCCCATAGCAACGGTCTCCTCCTCTGGAAGACATGCAATACGCGAGAGATTACAGAGTCCTGCTGCTGCACTTCTGCCCACCTTTCCATTGTCCAGTCCTGTCCTATCCTGGAACCCCCAGAAGGTTGTGGCCGGTCTGGTGCTGGTCCGCTACAGGCCACTGAGCTGGACCCCAAGAGGCAAGCTTGCACCACTTCGACGGCCACCTCTTGGAACCCGGGAACCTCCATACCATCGTCGTCCTCTGGCACCACTGCAGCACCTACTGGGTAGCGGGACAGAACATCAGCGTTTACATTTGCTTTGCCAGAGCGATGTTTGACCTGGAATCTGTAACTAGCCAGCCGAGCCACCCACCGCTGCTCCACCGCCCCTAATCGTGCTGTGGCCAGATGTGCAAGGGGATTGTTGTCAGTATATACAGTGAAGTCTGAGCCGAGGAGGTACTCGTGGAATTTTTCAGTGATGGCCCATTTAAGAGCCAGTAGTTCCAGTTTGAAAGAGCTATAATTAGCATCATTGCGTTCTGCACCCTGGAGACCCCTACTGGCATAAGCAATAACTTTCTCCTGTCCGTCCTGTCTTTGTGAGAGCACGGCCCCTAGGCCTCTGTGGCTTGCATCTGTATAAAGCAGAAAGGGTAGCGTAAAATCTGCAAATGCCAGGACTGGTGCCTGCACAAGACCTTGTTTAAGGGATTCAAAAGCTGCTCCACAGTCATTAGACCAATCCCAAGGAGGGCATAAGGCTTTGGCCTTAGATTTCTTAGTAGGGTGCCCCCCCAGTAGCTTATGCAGTGGTGTTGCTATTTGTGAGAACCCCTTCACAAACCTGCGATAGTACCCAGCCAGGCCAAGGAAGGCTCGCAACTCTGTAATAGACTTTGGTACCTTCCACTGCTGAACAGCCATCACCTTATCGGGGTCTGGAGCTATACCAGCATCAGACACCACGTGACCCAGATATTGGACACTGCTTCTGAGAAGCTTGCATTTGTCTGGTTTCAACTTTAGGCCCTGCTGGGAAAGGCGAGAAAAAACAAAATCAAGGCGGTCAAGGTGGCTACTAAAGTCTGCAGCAAAAACGATCACATCATCCAAATAAATCAGCAGTGATTGATAGTTTTGATCCCCCAAGCAGCTCTCCATTAGGCGTTGGAAGCTTGCCGGTGCATTGCACAGACCAAACGGCATTCGTTGGAACTCGAATAGCCCCATAGGGGTGGTGAAAGCAGTTTTATCCATATCCTTTTGATGCATTTTGACTTGCCAGTAACCAGATGCAAGGTCAAGAGTAGAGTACCAGCGGGCCTTCTTTAAGCTGGCTAACGCTTCTTCCACCCGAGGTAGGGGATAGGAGTCCTTTCTGGTTACCTGGTTCAGCTGCCTATAGTCTACACAAAACCGAATGGAGCCATCCTTCTTTCGCACTAGGACTATAGGGGAAGACCATGGGCTTGAACTAGGTTTGATTATATCAGCATCCAACATTCGTTTTATCAGAGCTTTGACCTCACCATACAGATTAGGAGGGATCTGTCGATACCTCTGTCTGATTGGGGCTGCATCACCTGTTGGGATCTCATGTAAAATAGTCTCCGTACAGCCATAGTCCTCCTCATGCTGTGAAAAGACAGACTGGTGTTTGATCAACAGTGTGGCCAGTTTTTCTTTTTGCTCAGCTGACAGCTGAACCCCTTCTAGATCAAATTGAGGTGGTGAATTGGTGTTCACACTACCTACTCCCACGACCTTGACGGGCACCTCGCCAACATCATTGGGGGCAAACTGCAAGTCAGGACAGTCATCAAACACTTCACACCCACTTAATGTCAGCAATTCTCCCAATTTTTGGTATGGATACACGGCCAATGGTGTAGCACCGATATTCCTAACACGAACCTGCATCTGGCCATTTTTCACCTTCACCAAAGTACGAGCCACCAGCAGGCCATCTCTAGTAGGTAGCGGCTCCATGAGGGCTTCATAACTTCGACCACAAGGTCCGTTTCTAGCTCTGCAGCTCAACAGCACCTCGCAATTACCTGGCACTGTGACAGGGCGCCGACTAGCCAGACGGGCATAGCCCACAAAGCCCTCTGGTGAAGTGAAGCGATGCTCTTTTTGGCAGATATGCATAGCTTTCTGCCACGTCACTTTTCCCAAGGCATTCAATGGTGGTGGATTCTTGACAACACGGGGGCCGCTCTTCTGAAACAAAACTTGCCACACTTCTTTGATAATATTCATCCCCACTAGTGCAGAGACTGTCAGGCATGAATTCTTTACCACAATTACGCCCACATTCTCTAGCTCTACACCAGCAATGTCCACCTGAAGCGTTATGTAACCCAGATATGGTATCTCTTTGCCATTGGCTGCCCTCAACTTTAGCAAAGAAGTGGGATCCCTTAACCGCTGACCATTCTTTCCAAAGTGTTCTTCAAACCAGTCCTGACGCATCATGGATACTTGAGAGCCCGTATCCAGTAAGCATGAAACAGTCACTCCATCCATGGACACCTGAATCATTGGGCATTCTCCAACAAGATCGCATGGGGGCACACTAGTGCTTGAAGGGCCATTTACTACTGTGGAGTTAACTACTTGCAGTGACAGAGGGCTTGGATAGGATAGGTCAGGTGTTGGTGTAGACAGCGTCAAGGGGGACGGGTTGACTGGTGGAACGGAAACAATGTCCTGGGAGACTGATTTAAGAGTTGCAGGGTTTACTGCAGACACTACCTGGGAAGGAGTAGGGCATGAATTTTCCTCTGTATGTAATGGATCATTTGCCAGTAGGCCTACTGTTCGATCCTCAACGGTAGGGGGCACTAGTTTAAAGTGGGCTGTAGGTTCTGCTTAGGACACTGGCGGGCAATGTGACCAGGAGTCCTACAGTTAAAGCATATAGGGCGCCCTTGGTCATCATACTCACGGGGCCTAGGCTGTTGGCCTGCCCGTTGGTGTCTTGGGCCTGGGGAATAGCTGCGTGACCTTTGAGGGACCTCCAATGAGCCGTTGCTCTGGGGACTCCCCTGCTGTCTTGCCTTCTGGAACTCTTCCCTTATACCCTGCAAGAGGGTCTGGGAGAGAGTATTCACCTGGAGTTCGACTTCCTTTGCCAGCTCCACCTTCAATTCCCCTTTTAGTTTCTTAAGATCATCATCCCACGGTTGCTTTTGTGGGGCATTCCTCACTGTTCCACAATAAGCATGGCCCTCTTCCTCTAACCCTGCACGCAGTACAGCCTCAGTCTTCACATCTGAAAATGTAAGGGCATTACTCAATGTTACCTTCAACCTCAGGTCCCTCTTCAGCCCTTCATCTGAAAGTCCAGAGATGAACTGGTCTCGCATCAGCACCTCTGGATTCAGGATATTTGCAGAGTCATTCACCATCATCTTCTGCCAACACTCCTGTAAACGGAGCGCGAAGCCTCTCACACTCTCTTCTGAGTGTTGCCTACACTTGAAAAAAAGTGAACGAGTGACTGAAGCACAGGCATGGCTAGCATATAAATCGTTAAGTTTTTGGAAAACTTTTGCCACTGTATCTTTGTCAGTGTTAGGCAGAATGGCCATCTCCCTCTTTGCTTCTCCATCTAAGCAGCTAAAAACCCAATCAATTTGATTTTCTTCAGGTATAGCATACATTCTAAACCACATTTCCAAATCACCCTTCCATTGCTTAAAAGAAATATCATCTGCCCCTCGCCCCCCTGAGAATCTAGAGCAAGGCATCATATATGGAAAGAGGGATGGCATAGAAAAAGCTCTTGGTCTCCCAACTCCCTCATTCCGACTTTGAGACATCTTCAATGGTGTAACAACCTTAAAATACTGGTCCTGCCGGCTACGCCAAGATGTAACACAAGGTTCCGACACCAGTAAGTTGACGACACCACAGAAGAGCAGTAAGACAGATCAAATGTAGTTGAGGGTTTATTAAAACAAATACATCAGACTCATGGGAGGATTGGAGGGGTAGCTGCTCACCTACAGGGGCAACACTACAAACAGGGAGCACAGCAATCATACAACCTAGCTACAAAACCACTACAAAACCACCCAACCATTTGGTGTGAACAGGGGTAAAACTATTACAGCTCATCAGAGATAAACCTCTGCAAAACCTGGACTAAGCCTGTGGTGAACAGCTAGACTCCTCACCCCAGCCAGTGGCCCCAATGCACAAGCTTAAACCCCACTAATAAAATAGAATTACCTTTATTAGCTTTAAAAGAAGATCTAAAAGACGTACATCAAACACATGGCCGAATCCGAACTACTGCCCATGCTAAGCCACTGGCTAGAATAATTGGTGGCGCACAGTGTCCCAGTACCGGTTGGCCACCCAGTCGGAGACAAACAAAAAACAACTGAACACACACACACAACCATACACCAAACCACACGTTGAAACGGCACCCACTCATACACTCTCCCAAATCTCAGCGAAACCCAACCTCAAAGATCAAGCAAGTCACTGATAAATTAACCAGACCAGTCAAACAGCCTCAACACACAACCACACCAATGATACCTCACACACCTACCACAGACACTCCAAAAAGAAATCAACCTGCACGCCACCAACCTTACCCCCTGCACAAAGGAGACCAAGAAAAACCCTCCTCAGCACCTCCAACTTCCTGCTTTTATAGGTGAGCAATCATCTCAAACTGGGCACTTCCTGTCACTCAGCGCCACAGCTCCCCTATTGTCCCAGCCCAGGCATTACACCCACCCTGAACACAGTCCATTCTGTTACATCTGCACCAATTTTCTTTTTCACTATCGAGCATGACTGAAATGCCTATAATGGAGAATGTGGGCATCGATCTCACTACCTCTCGCATGCTAAGCGAGCGCTCTACCACTTGAGCTAATTCACCTACGAGGCTCAGTGTTCTTGTTGTTCAGATCCTGGACAAAAGCTCAAGTCCAAACTGAGAGTGCAAAGCTCTACAGACACTGCAATTGATGATTTTTACATTTCTTTACTGTGAACAGCTGCATGGACTTGCATTTTAGCAGTGGCTCAAAGGTTGAGTAGATTTAATTTGATCGTTGACCGCCAATCAACCAAGAAGAGAAGGAAACTGGAGGTGTCAACTAATGTCTGTGCTTGGTCGATTACCGCAGACATCCCTCCTCATACCATTTGTATACTTTCATGGAACAGGCCTACCTCAGCCACACAACTTGCAGAAAGCCTCCATCATGTAGGCCGGTTAGCTCAGCTGGTTAGAGCGTGGTGCTAATAACGCCAAGGTCATGGGTTCGATCCCCATACGGGCCATTGATGATAGTCTTTTGGATCAGATATGAGGCGGATTAGTGTTGTTTTGGGTCTCTCAAATGCCAACTTGTATGGTGGAGATCAGAAAGTCTTGTCGGACGGTGTGGACTCTTGACATGTGCGAGCCCTTATTGTTGAGTACTCATATAGTACGAATCACATGTTTAAGGTGACACATTCTAACAGAGATTTGGCATGTAGTGTGTGAAAAGAATTATGGAAGTGTCAGGGTCAAAAAACATGCACCAATTTTCTTTTTCACTATCGAGCATGACTGAAATGCCTATAATGGAGAATGTGGGCATCGATCCCACTACCTCTCGCATGCTAAGCGAGCGCTCTACCACTTGAGCTAATTCCCCTTGTAGGCTCAGTGCTCTTGTTGTTCAGATCCTGGACAAAAGCTCAAGTCCAAACTGAGAGTGCAAAGCTCTACAGACACTGCAATTGATGATTTTTACATTTCTTTACTGTGAACAGCTGCATGGACTTGCATTTTAGCAGTGGCTCAAAGGTTGAGTAGATTTAATTTGATCGTTGACCGCCAATCAACCAAGAAGAGAAGGAAACTGGAGGTGTCAACTAATGTCTGTGCTTGGTCGATTACCGCAGACATCCCTCCTCATACCATTTGTATACTTTCATGGAACAGGCCTACCTCAGCCACACAACTTGCAGAAAGCCTCCATCATGTAGGCCGGTTAGCTCAGCTGGTTAGAGCGTGGTGCTAATAACGCCAAGGTCATGGGTTCGATCCCCATACGGGCCATTGATGATAGTCTTTTGGATCAGATATGAGGCGGATTAGTGTTATTTTGGGTCTCTCAAATTCCAACTTGTATGGTGGAGATCAGAAAGTCTTGTCGGACGGTGTGGACTCTTGACATGTGCGAGCCCTTATTGTTGAGTACTCATATAGTACGAATCACATGTTTAAGGTGACACATTCTAACAGAGATTTGGCATGTAGTGTGTGAAAAGAATTATGGAAGCGTCAGGGTCAAAAAACATGCACCAATTTTCTTTTTCACTATCGAGCATGACTGAAATGCCTATAATGGAGAATGTGGGCATCGATCCCACTACCTCTCGCATGCTAAGCGAGCGCTCTACCACTTGAGCTAATTCCCCTACTAGGCTCAGTGCTCTTGTTGTTCAGATCCTGGACAAAAGCTCAAGTCCAAACTGAGAGTGCAAAGCTCTACAGACACTGCAATTGATGATTTTTACATTTCTTTACTGTGAACAGCTGCATGGACTTGCATTTTAGCAGTGGCTCAAAGGTTGAGTAGATTTAATTTGATCGTTGACCGCCAATCAACCAAGAAGAGAAGGAAACTGGAGGTGTCAACTAATGTCTGTGCTTGGTCGATTACCGCAGACATCCCTCCTCATACCATTTGTATACTTTCATGGAACAGGCCTACCTCAGCCACACAACTTGCAGAAAGCCACCATCATGTAGGCCGGTTAGCTCAGCTGGTTAGAGCGTGGTGCTAATAACGCCAAGGTCATGGGTTCGATCCCCATACGGGCCATTGATGATAGTCTTTTGGATCAGATATGAGGCGGATTAGTGTTGTTTTGGGTCTCTCAAATGCCAACTTGTATGGTGGAGATCAGAAAGTCTTGTCGGACGGTGTGGACTCTTGACATGTGCGAGCCCTTATTGTTGAGTACTCATATAGTACGAATCACATGTTTAAGGTGACACATTCTAACAGAGATTTGGCATGTAGTGTGTGAAAAGAATTATGGAGGCGTCAGGGTCAAAAACCATGCACCAATTTTCTTTTTCACTATCGAGCATGACTGAAATGCCTATAATGGAGAATGTGGGCATCGATCCCACTACCTCTCGCATGCTAAGCGAGCGCTCTACCACTTGAGCTAATTCCCCTACGAGGCTCAGTGCTCTTGTTGTTCAGATCCTGGACAATAGCTCAAGTCCAAACTGAGAGTGCAAAGCTCTACAGACACTGCAATTGATGATTTTTACATTTCTTTACTGTGAACAGCTGCATGGACTTGCATTTTAGCAGTGGCTCAAAGGTTGAGTAGATTTAATTTGATCGTTGACCGCCAATCAACCAAGAAGAGAAGGAAACTGGAGGTGTCAACTAATGTCTGTGCTTGGTCGATTACCGCAGACATCCCTCCTCATACCATTTGTATACTTTCATGGAACAGGCCTACCTCAGCCACACAACTTGCAGAAAGACTCCATCATGTAGGCCGGTTAGCTCAGCTGGTTAGAGCGTGGTGCTAATAACGCCAAGGTCATGGGTTCGATCCCCATACGGGCCATTGATGATAGTCTTTTGGATCAGATATGAGGCGGATTAGTGTTATTTTGGGTCTTTCAAATTCCAACTTGTATGGTGGAGATCAGAAAGTCTTGTCGGACGGTGTGGACTCTTGACATGTGCGAGCCCTTATTGTTGAGTACTCATATAGTACGAATCACATGTTTAAGGTGACACATTCTAACAGAGATTTGGCATGTAGTGTGTGAAAAGAATTATGGAAGCGTCAGGGTCAAAAAACATGCACCAATTTTCTTTTTCACTATCGAGCATGACTGAAATGCCTATAATGGAGAATGTGGGCATCGATCCCACTACCTCTCGCATGCTAAGCGAGCGCTCTACCACTTGAGCTAATTCCCCTACTAGGCTCAGTGCTCTTGTTGTTCAGATCCTGGACAAAAGCTCAAGTCCAAACTGAGAGTGCAAAGCTCTACAGACACTGCAATTGATGATTTTTACATTTCTTTACTGTGAACAGCTGCATGGACTTGCATTTTAGCAGTGGCTCAAAGGTTGAGTAGATTTAATTTGATCGTTGACCGCCAATCAACCAAGAAGAGAAGGAAACTGGAGGTGTCAACTAATGTCTGTGCTTGGTCGATTACCGCAGACATCCCTCCTCATACCATTTGTATACTTTCATGGAACAGGCCTACCTCAGCCACACAACTTGCAGAAAGCCTCCATCATGTAGGCCGGTTAGCTCAGCTGGTTAGAGCGTGGTGCTAATAACGCCAAGGTCATGGGTTCGATCCCCATACGGGCCATTGATGATAGTCTTTTGGATCAGATATGAGGCGGATTAGTGTTATTTTGGGTCTCTCAAATGCCAACTTGTATGGTGGAGATCAGAAAGTCTTGTCGGACGGTGTGGACTCTTGACATGTGCAAGCCCTTATTGTTGAGTACTCATATAGTACGAATCACATGTTTAAGGTGACACATTCTAACAGAGATTTGGCATGTAGTGTGTGAAAAGAATTATGGAAGCGTCAGGGTCAAAAAACATGCACCAATTTTCTTTTTCACTATCGAGCATGACTGAAATGCCTATAATGGAGAATGTGGGCATCGATCCCACTACCTCTCGCATGCTAAGCGAGCGCTCTACCACTTGAGCTAATTCCCCTTGTAGGCTCAGTGCTCTTGTTGTTCAGATCCTGGACAAAAGCTCAAGTCCAAACTGAGAGTGCAAAGCTCTACAGACACTGCAATTGATGATTTTTACATTTCTTTACTGTGAACAGCTGCATGGACTTGCATTTTAGCAGTGGCTCAAAGGTTGAGTAGATTTAATTTGATCGTTGACCGCCAATCAACCAAGAAGAGAAGGAAACTGGAGGTGTCAACTAATGTCTGTGCTTGGTCGATTAACGCAGACATCCCTCCTCATACCATTTGTATACTTTCATGGAACAGGCCTACCTCAGCCACACAACTTGCAGAACGCCTCCATCATGTAGGCCGGTTAGCTCAGCTGGTTAGAGCGTGGTGCTAATAACGCCAAGGTCATGGGTTCGATCCCCATACGGGCCATTGATGATAGTCTTTTGGATCAGATATGAGGCGGATTAGTGTTATTTTGGGTCTCTCAAATGCCAACTTGTATGGTGGAGATCAGAAAGTCTTGTCGGACGGTGTGGACTTTTGACATGTGCAAGCCCTTATTGTTGAGTACTCATATAGTACGAATCACATGTTTAAGGTGACACATTCTAACAGAGATTTGGCATGTAGTGTGTGAAAAGAATTATGGAAGCGTCAGGGTCAAAAAACATGCACCAATTTTCTTTTTCACTATCGAGCATGACTGAAATGCCTATAATGGAGAATGTGGGCATCGATCCCACTACCTCTCGCATGCTAAGCGAGCGCTCTACCACTTGAGCTAATTCCCCTTGTAGGCTCAGTGCTCTTGTTGTTCAGATCCTGGACAAAAGCTCAAGTCCAAACTGAGAGTGCAAAGCTCTACAGACACTGCAATTGATGATTTTTACATTTCTTTACTGTGAACAGCTGCATGGACTTGCATTTTAGCAGTGGCTCAAAGGTTGAGTAGATTTAATTTGATCGTTGACCGCCAATCAACCAAGAAGAGAAGGAAACTGGAGGTGTCAACTAATGTCTGTGCTTGGTCGATTACCGCAGACATCCCTCCTCATACCATTTGTATACTTTCATGGAACAGGCCTACCTCAGCCACACAACTTGCAGAAAGACTCCATCATGTAGGCTGGTTAGCTCAGCTGGTTGGAGAGTGGTGCTAATAATGCCAAGGTCATGGGTTCGATCCCCATACGGGCCATTGATGATAGTCTTTTGGATCAGATATGAGGCGGATTAGTGTTATTTTGGGTCTCTCAAATGCCAACTTGTATGGTGGAGATCAGAAAGTCTTGTCGGACGGTGTGGACTCTTGACATGTGCAAGCCCTTATTGTTGAGTACTCATATAGTACGAATCACATGTTTAAGGTGACACATTCTAACAGAGATTTGGCATGTAGTGTGTGAAAAGAATTATGGAAGCGTCAGGGTCAAAAAACATGCACCAATTTTCTTTTTCACTATTGAGCATGACTGAAATGCCTATAATGGAGAATGTGGGCATCGATCCCACTACCTCTCGCATGCTAAGCCAGCGCTCTACCACTTGAGCTAATTCCCCTTGTAGGCTCAGTGCTCTTGTTGTTCAGATCCTGGACAAAAGCTCAAGTCCAAACTGAGAGTGCAAAGCTCTACAGACACTGCAATTGATGATTTTTACATTTCTTTACTGTGAACAGCTGCATGGACTTGCATTTTAGCAGTGGCTCAAAGGTTGAGTAGATTTAATTTGATCGTTGACCGCCAATCAACCAAGAAGAGAAGGAAACTGGAGGTGTCAACTAATGTCTGTGCTTGGTCGATTACCGCAGACATCCCTCCTCATACCATTTGTATACTTTCATGGAACAGGCCTACCTCAGCCACACAACTTGCAGAAAGACTCCATCATGTAGGCCGGTTAGCTCAGCTGGTTAGAGCGTGGTGCTAATAACGCCAAGGTCATGGGTTCGATCCCCATACGGGCCATTGATGATAGTCTTTTGGATCAGATATGAGGCGGATTAGTGTTATTTGGGTCTCTCAAATGCCAACTTGTATGGTGGAGATCAGAAAGTCTTGTCGGACGGTGTGGACTTTTGACATGTGCAAGCCCTTATTGTTGAGTACTCATATAGTACGAATCACATGTTTAAGGTGACACATTCTAACAGAGATTTGGCATGTAGTGTGTGAAAAGAATTATGGAGGCGTCAGGGTCAAAAAACATGCACCAATTTTCTTTTTCACTATCGAGCATGACTGAAATGCCTATAATGGAGAATGTGGGCATCGATCTCACTACCTCTCGCATGCTAAGCGAGCGCTCTACCACTTGAGCTAATTCACCTACGAGGCTCAGTGTTCTTGTTGTTCAGATCCTGGACAAAAGCTCAAGTCCAAACTGAGAGTGCAAAGCTCTACAGACACTGCAATTGATGATTTTTACATTTCTTTACTGTGAACAGCTGCATGGACTTGCATTTTAGCAGTGGCTCAAAGGTTGAGTAGATTTAATTTGATCGTTGACCGCCAATCAACCAAGAAGAGAAGGAAACTGGAGGTGTCAACTAATGTCTGTGCTTGGTCGATTACCGCAGACATCCCTCCTCATACCATTTGTATACTTTCATGGAACAGGCCTACCTCAGCCACACAACTTGCAGAAAGCTTCCATCATGTAGGCCGGTTAGCTCAGCTGGTTAGAGCGTGGTGCTAATAACGCCAAGGTCATGGATTCGATCCCCATACGGGCCATTGATGATAGTCTTTTGGATCAGATATGAGGCGGATTAGTGTTATTTTGGGTCTCTCAAATGCCAACTTGTATGGTGGAGATCAGAAAGTCTTGTCGGACGGTGTGGACTTTTGACATGTGCAAGCCCTTATTGTTGAGTACTCATATAGTACGAATCACATGTTTAAGGTGACACATTCTAACAGAGATTTGGCATGTAGTGTGTGAAAAGAATTATGGAAGCGTCAGGGTCAAAAAACATGCACCAATTTTCTTTTTCACTATCGAGCATGACTGAAATGCCTATAATGGAGAATGTGGGCATCGATCCCACTACCTCTCGCATGCTAAGCGAGCGCTCTACCACTTGAGCTAATTCCCCTTGTAGGCTCAGTGCTCTTGTTGTTCAGATCCTGGACAAAAGCTCAAGTCCAAACTGAGAGTGCAAAGCTCTACAGACACTGCAATTGATGATTTTTACATTTCTTTACTGTGAACAGCTGCATGGACTTGCATTTTAGCAGTGGCTCAAAGGTTGAGTAGATTTAATTTGATCGTTGACCGCCAATCAACCAAGACGAGAAGGAAACTGGAGGTGTCAACTAATGTCTGTGCTTGGTCGATTACCGCAGACATCCCTCCTCATACCATTTGTATACTTTCATGGAACAGGCCTACCTCAGCCACACAACTTGCAGAAAGACTCCATCATGTAGGCCGGTTAGCTCAGCTGGTTAGAGCGTGGTGCTAATAACGCCAAGGTCATGGGTTCGATCCCCATACGGGCCATTGATGATAGTCTTTTGGATCAGATATGAGGCGGATTAGTGTTATTTTGGGTCTCTCAAATGCCAACTTGTATGGTGGAGATCAGAAAGTCTTGTCGGACGGTGTGGACTTTTGACATGTGCAAGCCCTTATTGTTGAGTACTCATATAGTACGAATCACATGTTTAAGGTGACACATTCTAACAGAGATTTGGCATGTAGTGTGTGAAAAGAATTATGGAAGCGTCAGGGTCAAAAAACATGCACCAATTTTCTTTTTCACTATCGAGCATGACTGAAATGCCTATAATGGAGAACGTGGGCATCGATCCCACTACCTCTCGCATGCTAAGCGAGCGCTCTACCACTTGAGCTAATTCCCCTTGTAGGCTCAGTGCTCTTGTTGTTCAGATCCTGGACAAAAGCTCAAGTCCAAACTGAGAGTGCAAAGCTCTACAGACACTGCAATTGATGATTTTTACATTTCTTTACTGTGAACAGCTGCATGGACTTGCATTTTAGCAGTGGCTCAAAGGTTGAGTAGATTTAATTTGATCGTTGACCGCCAATCAACCAAGAAGAGAAGGAAACTGGAGGTGTCAACTAATGTCTGTGCTTGGTTGATTACCGCAGACATCCCTCCTCATACCATTTGTATACTTTCATGGAACAGGCCTACCTCAGCCACACAACTTGCAGAAAGACTCCATCATGTAGGCCGGTTAGCTCAGCTGGTTAGAGAGTGGTGCTAATAATGCCAAGGTCATGGGTTCGATCCCCATACGGGCCATTGATGATAGTCTTTTGGATCAGATATGAGGCGGATTAGTGTTATTTTGGGTCTCTCAAATGCCAACTTGTATGGTGGAGATCAGAAAGTCTTGTCGGACGGTGAGGACTCTTGACATGTGCAAGCCCTTATTGTTGAGTACTCATATAGTACGAATCACATGTTTAAGGTGACACATTCTAACAGAGATTTGGCATGTAGTGTGTGAAAAGAATTATGGAAGCGTCAGGGTCAAAAAACATGCACCAATTTTCTTTTTCACTATCGAGCATGACTCAAATGCCTATAATGGAGAATGTGGGCATCGATCCCACTACCTCTCGCATGCTAAGCGAGCGCTCTACCACTTGAGCTAATTCCCCTTGTAGGCTCAGTGCTCTTGTTGTTCAGATCCTGGACAAAAGCTCAAGTCCAAACTGAGAGTGCAAAGCTCTACAGACACTGCAATTGATGATTTTTACATTTCTTTACTGTGAACAGCTGCATGGACTTGCATTTTAGCAGTGGCTCAAAGGTTGAGTAGATTTAATTTGATCGTTGACCGCCAATCAACCAAGAAGAGAAGGAAACTGGAGGTGTCAACTAATGTCTGTGCTTGGTTGATTACCGCAGACATCCCTCCTCATACCATTTGTATACTTTCATGGAACAGGCCTACCTCAGCCACACAACTTGCAGAAAGACTCCATCATGTAGGCCGGTTAGCTCAGCTGGTTAGAGAGTGGTGCTAATAATGCCAAGGTCATGGGTTCGATCCCCATACGGGCCATTGATGATAGTCTTTTGGATCAGATATGAGGCGGATTAGTGTTATTTTGGGTCTCTCAAATGCCAACTTGTATGGTGGAGATCAGAAAGTCTTGTCGGACGGTGAGGACTCTTGACATGTGCAAGCCCTTATTGTTGAGTACTCATATAGTACGAATCACATGTTTAAGGTGACACATTCTAACAGAGATTTGGCATGTAGTGTGTGAAAAGAATTATGGAGGCGTCAGGGTCAAAAAACATGCACCAATTTTCTTTTTCACTATCGAGCATGACTGAAATGCCTATAATGGAGAATGTGGGCATCGATCCCACTACCTCTCGCATGCTAAGCGAGCGCTCTACCACTTGAGCTAATTCCCCTTGTAGGCTCAGTGCTCTTGTTGTTCAGATCCTGGACAAAAGCTCAAGTCCAAACTGAGAGTGCAAAGCTCTACAGACACTGCAATTGATGATTTTTACATTTCTTTACTGTGAACAGCTGCATGGACTTGCATTTTAGCAGTGGCTCAAAGGTTGAGTAGATTTAATTTGATCGTTGACCGCCAATCAACCAAGAAGAGAAGGAAACTGGAGGTGTCAACTAATGTCTGTGCTTGGTCGATTACCGCAGACATCCCTCCTCATACCATTTGTATACTTTCATGGAACAGGCCTACCTCAGCCACACAACTTGCAGAAAGACTCCATCATGTAGGCCGGTTAGCTCAGCTGGTTAGAGCGTGGTGCTAATAACGCCAAGGTCATGGGTTCGATCCCCATACGGGCCATTGATGATAGTCTTTTGGATCAGATATGAGGCGGATTAGTGTTATTTTGGGTCTCTCAAATGCGAACTTGTATGGTGGAGATCAGAAAGTCTTGTCGGACGGTGTGGACTCTTGACATGTGCAAGCCCTTATTGTTGAGTACTCATATAGTACGAATCACATGTTTAAGGTGACACATTCTAACAGAGATTTGGCATGTAGTGTGTGAAAAGAATTATGGAGGCGTCAGGGTCAAAAAACATGCACCAATTTTCTTTTTCACTATCGAGCATGACTGAAATGCCTATAATGGAGAATGTGGGCATCGATCTCACTACCTCTCGCATGCTAAGCGAGCGCTCTACCACTTGAGCTAATTCACCTACGAGGCTCAGTGTTCTTGTTGTTCAGATCCTGGACAAAAGCTCAAGTCCAAACTGAGAGTGCAAAGCTCTACAGACACTGCAATTGATGATTTTTACATTTCTTTACTGTGAACAGCTGCATGGACTTGCATTTTAGCAGTGGCTCAAAGGTTGAGTAGATTTAATTTGATCGTTGACCGCCAATCAACCAAGAAGAGAAGGAAACTGGAGGTGTCAACTAATGTCTGTGCTTGGTCGATTACCGCAGACATCCCTCCTCATACCATTTGTATACTTTCATGGAACAGGCCTACCTCAGCCACACAACTTGCAGAAAGACTCCATCATGTAGGCCGGTTAGCTCAGCTGGTTAGAGAGTGGTGCTAATAATGCCAAGGTCATGGGTTCGATCCCCATACGGGCCATTGATGATAGTCTTTTGGATCAGATATGAGGCGGATTAGTGTTATTTTGGGTCTCTCAAATGCCAACTTGTATGGTGGAGATCAGAAAGTCTTGTCGGACGGTGTGGACTCTTGACATGTGCAAGTCCTTTTTGTTGAGTACTCATATAGTACGAATCACATGTTTAAGGTGACACATTCTAACAGAGATTTGGCATGTAGTGTGTGAAAAGAATTATGGAAGCGTCAGGGTCAAAAAACATGCACCAATTTTCTTTTTCACTATCGAGCATGACTGAAATGCCTATAATGGAGAATGTGGGCATCGATCCCACTACCTCTCGCATGCTAAGCGAGCGCTCTACCACTTGAGCTAATTCCCCTTGTAGGCTCAGTGCTCTTGTTGTTCAGATCCTGGACAAAAGCTCAAGTCCAAACTGAGAGTGCAAAGCTCTACAGACACTGCAATTGATGATTTTTACATTTCTTTACTGTGAACAGCTGCATGGACTTGCATTTTAGCAGTGGCTCAAAGGTTGAGTAGATTTAATTTGATCGTTGACCGCCAATCAACCAAGAAGAGAAGGAAACTGGAGGTGTCAACTAATGTCTGTGCTTGGTCGATTACCGCAGACATCCCTCCTCATACCATTTGTATACTTTCATGGAACAGGCCTACCTCAGCCACACAACTTGCAGAAAGACTCCATCATGTAGGCCGGTTAGCTCAGCTGGTTAGAGCGTGGTGCTAATAACGCCAAGGTCATGGGTTCGATCCCCATACGGGCCTTTGATGATAGTCTTTTGGATCAGATATGAGGCGGATTAGTGTTATTTTGGGTCTCTCAAATGCCAACTTGTATGGTGGAGATCAGAAAGTCTTGTCGGACGGTGTGGACTTTTGACATGTGCAAGCCCTTATTGTTGAGTACTCATATAGTACGAATCACATGTTTAAGGTGACACATTCTAACAGAGATTTGGCATGTAGTGTGTGAAAAGAATTATGGAAGCGTCAGGGTCAAAAAACATGCACCAATTTTCTTTTTCACTATCGAGCATGACTGAAATGCCTATAATGGAGAATGTGGGCATCGATCCCACTACCTCTCGCATGCTAAGCGAGCGCTCTACCACTTGAGCTAATTCCCCTTGTAGGCTCAGTGCTCTTGTTGTTCAGATCCTGGACAAAAGCTCAAGTCCAAACTGAGAGTGCAAAGCTCTACAGACACTGCAATTGATGATTTTTACATTTCTTTACTGTGAACAGCTGCATGGACTTGCATTTGAGCAGTGGCTCAAAGGTTGAGTAGATTTAATTTGATCGTTGACCGCCAATCAACCAAGAAGAGAAGGAAACTGGAGGTGTCAACTAATGTCTGTGCTTGGTCGATTACCGCAGACATCCCTCCTCATACCATTTGTATACTTTCATGGAACAGGCCTACCTCAGCCACACAACTTGCAGAAAGCCTCCATCATGTAGGCCGGTTAGCTCAGCTGGTTAGAGAGTGGTGCTAATAATGCCAAGGTCATGGGTTCGATCCCCATACGGGCCATTGATGATAGTCTTTTGGATCAGATATGAGGCGGATTAGTGTTATTTTGGGTCTCTCAAATGCCAACTTGTATGGTGGAGATCAGAAAGTCTTGTCGGACGGTGTGGACTCTTGACATGTGCAAGCCCTTATTGTTGAGTACTCATATAGTACGAATCACATGTTTAAGGTGACACATTCTAACAGAGATTTGGCATGTAGTGTGTGAAAAGAATTATGGAAGCGTCAGGGTCAAAAAACATGCACCAATTTTCTTTTTCACTATCGAGCATGACTGAAATGCCTATAATGGAGAATGTGGGCATCGATCCCACTACCTCTCGCATGCTAAGCGAGCGCTCTACCACTTGAGCTAATTCCCCTTGTAGGCTCAGTGCTCTTGTTGTTCAGATCCTGGACAAAAGCTCAAGTCCAAACTGAGAGTGCAAAGCTCTACAGACACTGCAATTGATGATTTTTACATTTCTTTACTGTGAACAGCTGCATGGACTTGCATTTTAGCAGTGGCTCAAAGGTTGAGTAGATTTAATTTGATCGTTGACCGCCAATCAACCAAGAAGAGAAGGAAACTGGAGGTGTCAACTAATGTCTGTGCTTGGTCGATTACCGCAGACATCCCTCCTCATACCATTTGTATACTTTCATGGAACAGGCCTACCTCAGCCACACAACTTGCAGAAAGCCTCCATCATGTAGGCCGGTTAGCTCAGCTGGTTAGAGCGTGGTGCTAATAACGCCAAGGTCATGGGTTCGATCCCCATACGGGCCATTGATGATAGTCTTTTGGATCAGATATGAGGCGGATTAGTGTTATTTTGGGTCTCTCAAATTCCAACTTGTATGGTGGAGATCAGAAAGTCTTGTCGGACGGTGTGGACTCTTGACATGTGCGAGCCCTTATTGTTGAGTACTCATATAGTACGAATCACATGTTTAAGGTGACACATTCTAACAGAGATTTGGCATGTAGTGTGTGAAAAGAATTATGGAAGCGTCAGGGTCAAAAAACATGCACCAATTTTCTTTTTCACTATCGAGCATGACTGAAATGCCTATAATGGAGAATGTGGGCATCGATCCCACTACCTCTCGCATGCTAAGCGAGCGCTCTACCACTTGAGCTAATTCCCCTACTAGGCTCAGTGCTCTTGTTGTTCAGATCCTGGACAAAAGCTCAAGTCCAAACTGAGAGTGCAAAGCTCTACAGACACTGCAATTGATGATTTTTACATTTCTTTACTGTGAACAGCTGCATGGACTTGCATTTTAGCAGTGGCTCAAAGGTTGAGTAGATTTAATTTGATCGTTGACCGCCAATCAACCAAGAAGAGAAGGAAACTGGAGGTGTCAACTAATGTCTGTGCTTGGTCGATTACCGCAGACATCCCTCCTCATACCATTTGTATACTTTCATGGAACAGGCCTACCTCAGCCACACAACTTGCAGAAAGCCTCCATCATGTAGGCCGGTTAGCTCAGCTGGTTAGAGCGTGGTGCTAATAACGCCAAGGTCATGGGTTCGATCCCCATACGGGCCATTGATGATAGTCTTTTGGATCAGATATGAGGCGGATTAGTGTTATTTTGGGTCTCTCAAATGCCAACTTGTATGGTGGAGATCAGAAAGTCTTGTCGGACGGTGTGGACTCTTGACATGTGCAAGCCCTTATTGTTGAGTACTCATATAGTACGAATCACATGTTTAAGGTGACACATTCTAACAGAGATTTGGCATGTAGTGTGTGAAAAGAATTATGGAAGTGTCAGGGTCAAAAAACATGCACCAATTTTCTTTTTCACTATCGAGCATGACTGAAATGCCTATAATGGAGAATGTGGGCATCGATCCCACTACCTCTCGCATGCTAAGCGAGCGCTCTACCACTTGAGCTAATTCCCCTTGTAGGCTCAGTGCTCTTGTTGTTCAGATCCTGGACAAAAGCTCAAGTCCAAACTGAGAGTGCAAAGCTCTACAGACACTGCAATTGATGATTTTTACATTTCTTTACTGTGAACAGCTGCATGGACTTGCATTTTAGCAGTGGCTCAAAGGTTGAGTAGATTTAATTTGATCGTTGACCGCCAATCAACCAAGAAGAGAAGGAAACTGGAGGTGTCAACTAATGTCTGTGCTTGGTCGATTACCGCAGACATCCCTCCTCATACCATTTGTATACTTTCATGGAACAGGCCTACCTCAGCCACACAACTTGCAGAAAGACTCCATCATGTAGGCCGGTTAGCTCAGCTGGTTAGAGCGTGGTGCTAATAACGCCAAGGTCATAGGTTCGATCCCCATACGGGCCATTGATGATAGTCTTTTGGATCAGATATGAGGCGGATTAGTGTTATTTTGGGTCTCTCAAATGCCAACTTGTATGGTGGAGATCAGAAAGTCTTGTCGGACGGTGTGGACTCTTGACATGTGCGAGCCCTTATTGTTGAGTACTCATATAGTACGAATCACATGTTTAAGGTGACACATTCTAACAGAGATTTGGCATGTAGTGTGTGAAAAGAATTATGGAAGCGTCAGGGTCAAAAAACATGCACCAATTTTCTTTTTCACTATCGAGCATGACTGAAATGCCTATAATGGAGAATGTGGGCATCGATCCCACTACCTCTCGCATGCTAAGCGAGCGCTCTACCACTTGAGCTAATTCCCCTTGTAGGCTCAGTGCTCTTGTTGTTCAGATCCTGGACAAAAGCTCAAGTCCAAACTGAGAGTGCAAAGCTCTACAGACACTGCAATTGATGATTTTTACATTTCTTTACTGTGAACAGCTGCATGGACTTGCATTTTAGCAGTGGCTCAAAGGTTGAGTAGATTTAATTTGATCGTTGACCGCCAATCAACCAAGAAGAGAAGGAAACTGGAGGTGTCAACTAATGTCTGTGCTTGGTCGATTACCGCAGACATCCCTCCTCATACCATTTGTATACTTTCATGGAACAGGCCTACCTCAGCCACACAACTTGCAGAAAGACTCCATCATGTAGGCCGGTTAGCTCAGCTGGTTAGAGCGTGGTGCTAATAACGCCAAGGTCATAGGTTCGATCCCCATACGGGCCATTGATGATAGTCTTTTGGATCAGATATGAGGCGGATTAGTGTTATTTTGGGTCTCTCAAATGCCAACTTGTATGGTGGAGATCAGAAAGTCTTGTCGGACGGTGTGGACTCTTGACATGTGCGAGCCCTTATTGTTGAGTACTCATATAGTACGAATCACATGTTTAAGGTGACACATTCTAACAGAGATTTGGCATGTAGTGTGTGAAAAGAATTATGGAAGCGTCAGGGTCAAAAAACATGCACCAATTTTCTTTTTCACTATCGAGCATGACTGAAATGCCTATAATGGAGAATGTGGGCATCGATCCCACTACCTCTCGCATGCTAAGCGAGCGCTCTACCACTTGAGCTAATTCCCCTAGGAAGCTCAGTGCTCTTGTTGTTCAGATCCTGGACAAAAGCTCAAGTCCAAACTGAGAGTGCAAAGCTCTACAGACACTGCAATTGATGATTTTTACATTTCTTTACTGTGAACAGCTGCATGGACTTGCATTTTAGCAGTGGCTCAAAGGTTGAGTAGATTTAATTTGATCGTTGACCGCCAATCAACCAAGAAGAGAAGGAAACTGGAGGTGTCAACTAATGTCTGTGCTTGGTCGATTACCGCAGACATCCCTCCTCATACCATTTGTATACTTTCATGGAACAGGCCTACCTCAGCCACACAACTTGCAGAAAGCCTCCATCATGTAGGCCGGTTAGCTCAGCTGGTTAGAGCGTGGTGCTAATAACGCCAAGGTCATGGGTTCGATCCCCATACGGGCCATTGATGATAGTCTTTTGGATCAGATATGAGGCGGATTAGTGTTATTTTGGGTCTCTCAAATTCCAACTTGTATGGTGGAGATCAGAAAGTCTTGTCGGACGGTGTGGACTCTTGACATGTGCGAGCCCTTATTGTTGAGTACTCATATAGTACGAATCACATGTTTAAGGTGACACATTCTAACAGAGATTTGGCATGTAGTGTGTGAAAAGAATTATGGAAGCGTCAGGGTCAAAAAACATGCACCAATTTTCTTTTTCACTATCGAGCATGACTGAAATGCCTATAATGGAGAATGTGGGCATCGATCCCACTACCTCTCGCATGCTAAGCGAGCGCTCTACCACTTGAGCTAATTCCCCTACTAGGCTCAGTGCTCTTGTTGTTCAGATCCTGGACAAAAGCTCAAGTCCAAACTGAGAGTGCAAAGCTCTACAGACACTGCAATTGATGATTTTTACATTTCTTTACTGTGAACAGCTGCATGGACTTGCATTTAGCAGTGGCTCAAAGGTTGAGTAGATTTAATTTGATCGTTGACCGCCAATCAACCAAGAAGAGAAGGAAACTGGAGGTGTCAACTAATGTCTGTGCTTGGTCGATTACCGCAGACATCCCTCCTCATACCATTTGTATACTTTCATGGAACAGGCCTACCTCAGCCACACAACTTGCAGAAAGCCTCCATCATGTAGGCCGGTTAGCTCAGCTGGTTAGAGCGTGGTGCTAATAATGCCAAGGTCATGGGTTCGATCCCCATACGGGCCATTGATGATAGTCTTTTGGATCAGATATGAGGCGGATTAGTGTTATTTTGGGTCTTTCAAATTCCAACTTGTATGGTGGAGATCAGAAAGTCTTGTCGGACGGTGTGGACTCTTGACATGTGCGAGCCCTTATTGTTGAGTACTCATATAGTACGAATCACATGTTTAAGGTGACACATTCTAACAGAGATTTGGCATGTAGTGTGTGAAAAGAATTATGGAAGCGTCAGGGTCAAAAAACATGCACCAATTTTCTTTTTCACTATCGAGCATGACTGAAATGCCTATAATGGAGAATGTGGGCATCGATCCCACTACCTCTCGCATGCTAAGCGAGCGCTCTACCACTTGAGCTAATTCCCCTTGTAGGCTCAGTGCTCTTGTTGTTCAGATCCTGGACAAAAGCTCAAGTCCAAACTGAGAGTGCAAAGCTCTACAGACACTGCAATTGATGATTTTTACATTTCTTTACTGTGAACAGCTGCATGGACTTGCATTTTAGCAGTGGCTCAAAGGTTGAGTAGATTTAATTTGATCGTTGACCGCCAATCAACCAAGAAGAGAAGGAAACTGGAGGTGTCAACTAATGTCTGTGCTTGGTCGATTACCGCAGACATCCCTCCTCATACCATTTGTATACTTTCATGGAACAGGCCTACCTCAGCCACACAACTTGCAGAAAGCTTCCATCATGTAGGCCGGTTAGCTCAGCTGGTTAGAGCGTGGTGCTAATAACGCCAAGGTCATGGGTTCGATCCCCATACGGGCCATTGATGATAGTCTTTTGGATCAGATATGAGGCGGATTAGTGTTATTTTGGGTCTCTCAAATGCCAACTTGTATGGTGGAGATCAGAAAGTCTTGTCGGACGGTGTGGACTCTTGACATGTGCAAGCCCTTATTGTTGAGTACTCATATAGTACGAATCACATGTTTAAGGTGACACATTCTAACAGAGATTTGGCAAGTAGTGTGTGAAAAGAATTATGGCAGCGTCAGGGTCAAAAAACATGCACCAATTTTCTTTTTCACTATCGAGCATGACTGAAATGCCTATAATGGAGAATGTGGGCATCGATCCCACTACCTCTCACATGCTAAGCGAGCGCTCTACCACTTGAGCTAATTCCCCTAGTAGGGTCAATGCTCTTGTTGTTCAGATCCTGGACAAAAGCTCAAGTCCAAACTGAGAGTGCAAAGCTCTACAGACACTGCAATTGATGATTTTTACATTTCTTTACTGTGAACAGCTGCATGGACTTGCATTTTAGCAGTGGCTCAAAGGTTGAGTAGATTTAATTTGATCGTTGACCGCCAATCAACCAAGAAGAGAAGGAAACTGAAGGTGTCAACTAATGTCTGTGCTTGGTCGATTACCGCAGACATCCCTCCTCATACCATTTGTATACTTTCATGGAACAGGCCTACCTCAGCCACACAACTTGCAGAAAGCCTCCATCATGTAGGCCGGTTAGCTCAGCTGGTTAGAGCGTGGTGCTAATAACGCCAAGGTCATGGGTTCGATCCCCATACGGGCCATTGATGATAGTCTTTTGGATCAGATATGAGGCGGATTAGTGTTATTTTGGGTCTCTCAAATGCCAACTTGTATGGTGGAGATCAGAAAGTCTTGTCGGACGGTGTGGACTCTTGACATGTGCAAGCCCTTATTGTTGAGTACTCATATAGTACGAATCACATGTTTAAGGTGACACATTCTAACAGAGATTTGGCAAGTAGTGTGTGAAAAGAATTATGGCAGCGTCAGGGTCAAAAAACATGCACCAATTTTCTTTTTCACTATCGAGCATGACTGAAATGCCTATAATGGAGAATGTGGACATCGATCCCACTACCTCTCGCATGCTAAGCGAGCGCTCTACCACTTGAGCTAATTCCCCTACGAGGCTCAGTGTTCTTGTTGTTCAGATCCTCGACAAAAGCTCAAGTCCAAACTGAGAGTGCAAAGCTCTACAGACACTGCAATTGATGATTTTTACATTTCTTTACTGTGAACAGCTGCATGGACTTGCATTTTAGCAGTGGCTCAAAGGTTGAGTAGATTTAATTTGATCGTTGACCGCCAATCAACCAAGAAGAGAAGGAAACTGGAGGTGTCAACTAATGTCTGTGCTTGGTCGATTACCGCAAACATCCCTCCTCATACCATTTGTATACTTTCATGGAACAGGCCTACCTCAGCCACACAACTTGCAGAAAGCCTCCATCATGTAGGCCGGTTAGCTCAGCTGGTTAGAGCGTGGTGCTAATAACGCCAAGGTCATGGGTTCGATCCCCATACGGGCCATTGATGATAGTCTTTTGGATCAGATATGAGGCGGATTAGTGTTATTTTGGGTCTCTCAAATGCCAACTTGTATGGTGGAGATCAGAAAGTCTTGTCGGACGGTGTGGACTCTTGACATGTGCGAGCCCTTATTGTTGAGTACTCATATAGTACGAATCACATGTTTAAGGTGACACATTCTAACAGAGATTTGGCATGTAGTGTGTGAAAAGAATTATGGAAGCGTCAGGGTCAAAAAACATGCACCAATTTTCTTTTTCACTATCGAGCATGACTGAAATGCCTATAATGGAGAATGTGGGCATCGATCCCACTACCTCTTACATGCTAAGCGAGCGCTCTACCACTTGAGCTAATTCCCCTAGTAGGCTCAGTGCTCTTGTTGTTCAGATCCTGGACAAAAGCTCAAGTCCAAACTGAGAGTGCAAAGCTCTACAGACACTGCAATTGATGATTTTTACATTTCTTTACTGTGAACAGCTGCATGGACTTGCATTTTAGCAGTGGCTCAAAGGTTGAGTAGATTTAATTTGATCGTTGACCGCCAATCAACCAAGAAGAGAAGGGAACTGGAGGTGTCAACTAATGTCTGTGCTTGGTCGATTACCGCAGACATCCCTCCTCATACCATTTGTATACTTTCATGGAAAAGGCCTACCTCAGCCACACAACTTGCAGAAAGCATCCATCATGTAGGCCGGTTAGCTCAGCTGGTTAGAGCGTGGTGCTAATAACGCCAAGGTCATGGGTTCGATCCCCATACGGGCCATTGATGATAGTCTTTTGGATCAGATATGAGGCGGATTAGTGTTATTTTGGGTCTCTCAAATTCCAACTTGTATGGTGGAGATCAGAAAGTCTTGTCGGACAGTGTGGACTCTTGACATGTGCGAGCCCTTATTGTTGAGTACTCATATAGTACGAATCACATGTTTAAGGTGACACATTCTAACAGAGATTTGGCATGTAGTGTGTGAAAAGAATTATGGAAGCGTCAGGGTCAAAAAACATGCACCAATTTTCTTTTTCACTATCGAGCATGACTCAAATGCCTATAATGGAGAATGTGGGCATCGATCCCACTACCTCTCGCATGCTAAGCGAGCGCTCTACCACTTGAGCTAATTCCCCTACTAGGCTCAGTGCTCTTGTTGTTCAGATCCTGGACAAAAGCTCAAGTCCAAACTGAGAGTGCAAAGCTCTACAGACACTGCAATTGATGATTTTTACATTTCTTTACTGTGAACAGCTGCATGGACTTGCATTTTAGCAGTGGCTCAAAGGTTGAGTAGATTTAATTTGATCGTTGACCGCCAATCAACCAAGAAGAGAAGGAAACTGGAGGTGTCAACTAATGTCTGTGCTTGGTCGATTACCGCAGACATCCCTCCTCATACCATTTGTATACTTTCATGGAACAGGCCTACCTCAGCCACACAACTTGCAGAAAGCCTCCCTCATGTAGGCCGGTTAGCTCAGCTGGTTAGAGCGTGGTGCTAATAACGCCAAGGTCATGGGTTCGATCCCCATACGGGCCATTGATGATAGTCTTTTGGATCAGATATGAGGCGGATTAGTGTTATTTTGGGTCTCTCAAATTCCAACTTGTATGGTGGAGATCAGAAAGTCTTGTCGGACGGTGTGGACTCTTGACATGTGCGAGCCCTTATTGTTGAGTACTCATATAGTACGAATCACATGTTTAAGGTGACACATTCTAACAGAGATTTGGCATGTAGTGTGTGAAAAGAATTATGGAGGCGTCAGGGTCAAAAAACATGCACCAATTTTCTTTTTCACTATCGAGCATGACTGAAATGCCTGTAATGGAGAATGTGGGCATCGATCCCACTACCTCTTACATGCTAAGCGAGCGCTCTACCACTTGAGCTAATTCCCCTAGTAGGCTCAGTGCTCTTGTTGTTCAGATCCTGGACAAAAGCTCAAGTCCAAACTGAGAGTGCAAAGCTCTACAGACACTGCAATTGATGATTTTTACATTTCTTTACTGTGAACAGCTGCATGGACTTGCATTTTAGCAGTGGCTCAAAGGTTGAGTAGATTTAATTTGATCGTTGACCGCCAATCAACCAAGAAGAGAAGGGAACTGGAGGTGTCAACTAATGTCTGTGCTTGGTCGATTACCGCAGACATCCCTCCTCATACCATTTGTATACTTTCATGGAAAAGGCCTACCTCAGCCACACAACTTGCAGAAAGCATCCATCATGTAGGCCGGTTAGCTCAGCTGGTTAGAGCGTGGTGCTAATAACGCCAAGGTCATGGGTTCGATCCCCATACGGGCCATTGATGATAGTCTTTTGGATCAGATATGAGGCGGATTAGTGTTATTTTGGGTCTCTCAAATTCCAACTTGTATGGTGGAGATCAGAAAGTCTTGTCGGACAGTGTGGACTCTTGACATGTGCGAGCCCTTATTGTTGATTACTCATATAGTACGAATCACATGTTTAAGGTGACACATTCTAACAGAGATTTGGCATGTAGTGTGTGAAAAGAATTATCGAAGCGTCAGGGTCAAAAAACATGCACCAATTTTCTTTTTCACTATCGAGCATGACTCAAATGCCTATAATGGAGAATGTGGGCATCGATCCCACTACCTCTCGCATGCTAAGCGAGCGCTCTACCACTTGAGCTAATTCCCCTACTAGGCTCAGTGCTCTTGTTGTTCAGATCCTGGACAAAAGCTCAAGTCCAAACTGAGAGTGCAAAGCTCTACAGACACTGCAATTGATGATTTTTACATTTCTTTACTGTGAACAGCTGCATGGACTTGCATTTTAGCAGTGGCTCAAAGGTTGAGTAGATTTAATTTGATCGTTGACCGCCAATCAACCAAGAAGAGAAGGAAACTGGAGGTGTCAACTAATGTCTGTGCTTGGTCGATTACCGCAGACATCCCTCCTCATACCATTTGTATACTTTCATGGAACAGGCCTACCTCAGCCACACAACTTGCAGAAAGCCTCCCTCATGTAGGCCGGTTAGCTCAGCTGGTTAGAGCGTGGTGCTAATAACGCCAAGGTCATGGGTTCGATCCCCATACGGGCCATTGATGATAGTCTTTTGGATCAGATATGAGGCGGATTAGTGTTATTTTGGGTCTCTCAAATTCCAACTTGTATGGTGGAGATCAGAAAGTCTTGTCGGACGGTGTGGACTCTTGACATGTGTGAGCCCTTATTGTTGAGTACTCATATAGTACGAATCACATGTTTAAGGTGACACATTCTAACAGAGATTTGGCATGTAGTGTGTGAAAAGAATTATGGAAGCGTCAGGGTCAAAAAACATGCACCAATTTTCTTTTTCACTATCGAGCATGACTGAAATGCCTGTAATGGAGAATGTGGGCATCGATCCCACTACCTCTCGCATGCTAAGCGAGTGCTCTACCACTTGAGCTAATTCCCCTACTAGGCTCAGTGCTCTTGTTGTTCAGATCCTGGACAAAAGCTCAAGTCCAAACTGAGAGTGCAAAGCTCTACAGACACTGCAATTGATGATTTTTACATTTCTTTACTGTGAAAAGCTGCATGGACTTGCATTTTAGCAGTGGCTCAAAGGTTGAGTAGATTTAATTTGATCGTTGACCGCCAATCAACCAAGAAGAGAAGGAAACTGGAGGTGTCAACTAATGTCTGTGCTTGGTCGATTACCGCAGACATCCCTCCTCATACCATTTGTATACTTTCATGGAACAGGCCTACCTCAGCCACACAACTTGCAGAAAGCCTCCCTCATGTAGGCCGGTTAGCTCAGCTGGTTAGAGCGTGGTGCTAATAACGCCAAGGTCATGGGTTCGATCCCCATACGGGCCATTGATGATAGTCTTTTGGATCAGATATGAGGCGGATTAGTGTTATTTTGGGTCTCTCAAATTCCAACTTGTATGGTGGAGATCAGAAAGTCTTGTCGGACGGTGTGGACTCTTGACATGTGTGAGCCCTTATTGTTGAGTACTCATATAGTACGAATCACATGTTTAAGGTGACACATTCTAACAGAGATTTGGCATGTAGTGTGTGAAAAGAATTATGGAAGCGTCAGGGTCAAAAAACATGCACCAATTTTCTTTTTCACTATCGAGCATGACTGTAATGCCAGTAATGGAGAATGTGGGCATCGATCCCACTACCTCTCGCATGCTAAGCGAGTGCTCTACCACTTGAGCTAATTCCCCTACTAGGCTCAGTGCTCTTGTTGTTCAGATCCTGGACAAAAGCTCAAGTCCAAACTGAGAGTGCAAAGCTCTACAGACACTGCAATTGATGATTTTTACATTTCTTTACTGTGAAAAGCTGCATGGACTTGCATTTTAGCAGTGGCTCAAAGGTTGAGTAGATTTAATTTGATCGTTGACCGCCAATCAACCAAGAAGAGAAGGAAACTGGAGGTGTCAACTAATGTCTGTGCTTGGTCGATTACCGCAGACATCCCTCCTCATACCATTTGTATACTTTCATGGAACAGGCCTACCTCAGCCACACAACTTGCAGAAATACTCCATCATGTAGGCCGGTTAGCTCAGCTGGTAACAGTGTGGTGCTAATAACGCCAAGGTCATGGGTTCGATCCCCATACGGGCCATTGATGATTGTCTTTTGGATCAGATATGAGGCGGATTAGTGTTATTTTGGGTCTCTCAAATTCCAACTTGTATGGTGGAGATCAGAAAGTCTTGTCGGACGGTGTGGACTCTTGACATGTGCGAGCCCTTATTGTTGAGTACTCATATAGTACGAATCACATGTTTAAGGTGACACATTCTAACAGAGATTTGGCATGTAGTGTGTGAAAAGAATTATGGAAGCGTCAGGGTCAAAAAACATGCACCAATTTTCTTTTTCACTATCGAGCATGACTGAAATGCCTATAATGGAGAATGTGGGCATCGATCCCACTACCTCTCGCATGCTAAGCGAGCGCTCTACCACTTGAGCTAATTCCCCTACTAGGCTCAGTGCTCTTGTTGTTCAGATCCTGGACAAAAGCTCAAGTCCAAACTGAGAGTGCAAAGCTCTACAGACACTGCAATTGATGATTTTTACATTTCTTTACTGTGAACAGCTGCATGGACTTGCATTTTAGCAGTGGCTCAAAGGTTGAGTAGATTTAATTTGATCGTTGACCGCCAATCAACCAAGAAGAGAAGGAAACTGGAGGTGTCAACTAATGTCTGTGCTTGGTCGATTACCGCAGACATCCCTCCTCATACCATTTGTATACTTTCATGGAACAGGCCTACCTCAGCCACACAACTTGCAGAAAGACTCCATCATGTAGGCCGGTTAGCTCAGCTGGTTACAGCGTGGTGCTAATAACGCCAAGGTCATGGGTTCGATCCCCATACGGGCCATTGATGATTGTCTTTTGGATCAGATATGAGGCGGATTAGTGTTATTTTGGGTCTCTCAAATGCCAACTTGTATGGTGGAGATCAGAAAGTCTTGTCGGACGGTGTGGACTCTTGACATGTGCGAGCCCTTATTGTTGAGTACTCATATAGTACGAATCACATGTTTAAGGTGACACATTCTAACAGAGATTTGGCATGTAGTGTGTGAAAAGAATTATGGAAGCGTCAGGGTCAAAAAACATGCACCAATTTTCTTTTTCACTATCGAGCATGACTGAAATGCCTATAATGGAGAATGTGGGCATCGATCCCACTACCTCTCGCATGCTAAGCGAGCGCTCTACCACTTGAGCTAATTCCCCTAGTAGGCTCGGTTCTCTTGTTGTTCAGATCCTGGACAAAAGCTCAAGTCCAAACTGAGAGTGCAAAGCTCTACAGACACTGCAATTGATGATTTTTACATTTCTTTACTGTGAACAGCTGCATGGACTTGCATTTTAGCAGTGGCTCAAAGGTTGAGTAGATTTAATTTGATCGTTGACCACCAATCAACCAAGAAGAGAAGGGAACTGGAGGTGTCAACTAATGTCTGTGCTTGGTCGATTACCGCAGACATCCCTCCTCATACCATTTGTATACTTTCATGGAAAAGGCCTACCTCAGCCACACAACTTGCAGAAAGCATCCATCATGTAGGCCGGTTAGCTCAGCTGGTTAGAGCGTTGTGCTAATAACGCCAAGGTCATGGGTTCGATCCCCATACGGGCCATTGATGATAGTCTTTTGGATCAGATATGAGGCGTATTAGTGTTATTTTGGGTCTCTCAAATGCCAACTTGTATGGTGGAGATCAGAAAGTCTTGTCGGACGGTGTGGACTCTTGACATGTGCAAGCCCTTATTGTTGAGTACTCATATAGTACGAATCACATGTTTAAGGTGACACATTCTAACAGAGATTTGGCATGTAGTGTGTGAAAAGAATTATGGAAGCGTCAGGGTCAAAAAACATGCACCAATTTTCTTTTTCACTATCGAGCATGACTGAAATGCCTATAATGGAGAATGTGGGCATCGATCCCACTACCTCTCGCATGCTAAGCGAGCGCTCTACCACTTGAGCTAATTCCCCTACTAGGCTCAGTGCTCTTGTTGTTCAGATCCTGGACAAAAGCTCAAGTCCAAACTGAGAGTGCAAAGCTCTACAGACACTGCAATTGATGATTTTTACATTTCTTTACTGTGAACAGCTGCATGGACTTGCATTTTAGCAGTGGCTCAAAGGTTGAGTAGATTTAATTTGATCGTTGACCGCCAATCAACCAAGAAGAGAAGGAAACTGGAGGTGTCAACTAATGTCTGTGCTTGGTCGATTACCGCAGACATCCCTCCTCATACCATTTGTATACTTTCATGGAACAGGCCTACCTCAGCCACACAACTTGCAGAAAGACTCCATCATGTAGGCTGGTTAGCTCAGCTGGTAACAGTGTGGTGCTAATAACGCCAAGGTCATGGGTTCGATCCCCATACGGGCCATTGATGATTGTCTTTTGGATCAGATATGAGGCGGATTAGTGTTATTTTGGGTCTCTCAAATGCCAACTTGTATGGTGGAGATCAGAAAGTCTTGTCGGACGGTGTGGACTCTTGACATGTGCGAGCCCTTATTGTTGAGTACTCATATAGTACGAATCACATGTTTAAGGTGACACATTCTAACAGAGATTTGGCATGTAGTGTGTGAAAAGAATTATGGAAGCGTCAGGGTCAAAAAACATGCACCAATTTTCTTTTTCACTATTGAGCATGACTGAAATGCCTATAATGGAGAATGTGGGCATCGATCCGACTACCTCTCGCATGCTAAGCGAGCGCTCTACCACTTGAGCTAATTCGCCTAGTAGGCTCAGTGCTCTTGTTGTTCAGATCCTGGACAAAAGCTCAAGTCCAAACTGAGAGTGCAAAGCTCTACAGACACTGCAATTGATGATTTTTACATTTCTTTACTGTGAACAGCTGCATGGACTTGCATTTTAGCAGTGGCTCAAAGGTTGAGTAGATTTAATTTGATCGTTGACCGCCAATCAACCAAGAAGAGAAGGAAACTGGAGGTGTCAACTAATGTCTGTGCTTGGTCGATTACCGCAGACATCCCTCCTCATACCATTTGTATACTTTCATGGAACAGGCCTACCTCAGCCACACAACTTGCAGAAAGCCTCCATTATGTAGGCCGGTTAGCTCAGCTGGTTAGAGCGTGGTGCTAATAACGCCAAGGTCATGGGTTCGATCCCCATACGGGCCATTGATGATAGTCTTTTGGATCAGATATGAGGCGGATTAGTGTTATTTTGGGTCTCTCAAATTCCAACTTGTATGGTGGAGATCAGAAAGTCTTGTCGGACGGTGTGGACTCTTGACATGTGCGAGCCCTTATTGTTGAGTACTCATATAGTACGAATCACATGTTTAAGGTGACACATTCTAACAGAGATTTGGCATGTAGTGTGTGAAAAGAATTATGGAAGCGTCAGGGTCAAAAAACATGCACCAATTTTCTTTTTCACTATCGAGCATGACTGAAATGCCTATAATGGAGAATGTGGGCATCGATCCCACTACCTCTCGCATGCTAAGCGAGCGCTCTACCACTTGAGCTAATTCCCCTACTAGGCTCAGTGCTCTTGTTGTTCAGATCCTGGACAAAAGCTCAAGTCCAAACTGAGAGTGCAAAGCTCTACAGACACTGCAATTGATGATTTTTACATTTCTTTACTGTGAACAGCTGCATGGACTTGCATTTTAGCAGTGGCTCAAAGGTTGAGTAGATTTAATTTGATCGTTGACCGCCAATCAACCAAGAAGAGAAGGAAACTCGAGGTGTCAACTAATGTCTGTGCTTGGTCGATTACCGCAGACATCCCTCCTCATACCATTTGTATACTTTCATGGAACAGGCCTACCTCAGCCACACAACTTGCAGAAAGACTCCATCATGTAGGCCGGTTAGCTCAGCTGGTTACAGCGTGGTGCTAATAACGCCAAGGTCATGGGTTCGATCCCCATACGGGCCATTGATGATAGTCTTTTGGATCAGATATGAGGCGGATTAGTGTTATTTTGGGTCTCTCAAATGCCAACTTGTATGGTGGAGATCAGAAAGTCTTGTCGGACGGTGTGGACTCTTGACATGTGCGAGCCCTTATTGTTGAGTACTCATATAGTACGAATCACATGTTTAAGGTGACACATTCTAACAGAGATTTGGCATGTAGTGTGTGAAAAGAATTATGGAAGCGTCAGGGTCAAAAAACATGCACCAATTTTCTTTTTCACTATCGAGCATGACTGAAATGCCTATAATGGAGAATGTGGGCATCGATCCGACTACCTCTCGCATGCTAAGCGAGCGCTCTACCACTTGAGCTAATTCGCCTAGTAGGCTCAGTGCTCTTGTTGTTCAGATCCTGGACAAAAGCTCAAGTCCAAACTGAGAGTGCAAAGCTCTACAGACACTGCAATTGATGATTTTTACATTTCTTTACTGTGAACAGCTGCATGGACTTGCATTTTAGCAGTGGCTCAAAGGTTGAGTAGATTTAATTTGATCGTTGACCACCAATCAACCAAGAAGAGAAGGAAACTGGAGGTGTCAACTAATGTCTGTGCTTGGTCGATTACCGCAGACATCCCTCCTCATACCATTTGTATACTTTCATGGAACAGGCCTACCTCAGCCACACAACTTGCAGAAAGCCTCCCTCATGTAGGCCGGTTAGCTCAGCTGGTTAGAGCGTGGTGCTAATAACGCCAAGGTCATGGGTTCGATCCCCATACGGGCCATTGATGATAGTCTTTTGGATCAGATATGAGGCGGATTAGTGTTATTTTGGGTCTCTCAAATGCCAACTTGTATGGTGGAGATCAGAAAGTCTTGTCGGACGGTGTGGACTCTTGACATGTGCGAGCCCTTATTGTTGAGTACTCATATAGTACGAATCACATGTTTAAGGTGACACATTCTAACAGAGATTTGGCATGTAGTGTGTGAAAAGAATTATGGAAGCGTCAGGGTCAAAAAACATGCACCAATTTTCTTTTTCACTATCGAGCATGACTGAAATGCCTATAATGGAGAATGTGGGCATCGATCCGACTACCTCTCGCATGCTAAGCGAGCGCTCTACCACTTGAGCTAATTCGCCTAGTAGGCTCAGTGCTCTTGTTGTTCAGATCCTGGACAAAAGCTCAAGTCCAAACTGAGAGTGCAAAGCTCTACAGACACTGCAATTGATGATTTTTACATTTCTTTACTGTGAACAGCTGCATGGACTTGCATTTTAGCAGTGGCTCAAAGGTTGAGTAGATTTAATTTGATCGTTGACCGCCAATCAACCAAGAAGAGAAGGAAACTGGAGGTGTCAACTAATGTCTGTGCTTGGTCGATTACCGCAGACATCCCTCCTCATACCATTTGTATACTTTCATGGAACAGGCCTACCTCAGCCACACAACTTGCAGAAAGCCTCCCTCATGTAGGCCGGTTAGCTCAGCTGGTTAGAGCGTGGTGCTAATAACGCCAAGGTCATGGGTTCGATCCCCATACGGGCCATTGATGATAGTCTTTTGGATCAGATATGAGGCGGATTAGTGTTATTTTGGGTCTCTCAAATGCCAACTTGTATGGTGGAGATCAGAAAGTCTTGTCGGACGGTGTGGACTCTTGACATGTGCGAGCCCTTATTGTTGAGTACTCATATAGTACGAATCACATGTTTAAGGTGACACATTCTAACAGAGATTTGGCATGTAGTGTGTGAAAAGAATTATGGAAGCGTCAGGGTCAAAAAACATGCACCAATTTTCTTTTTCACTATCGAGCATGACTGAAATGCCTATAATGGAGAATGTGGGCATCAATCCGACTACCTCTCGCATGCTAAGCGAGCGCTCTACCACTTGAGCTAATTCGCCTAGTAGGCTCAGTGCTCTTGTTGTTCAGATCCTGGACAAAAGCTCAAGTCCAAACTGAGAGTGCAAAGCTCTACAGACACTGCAATTGATGATTTTTACATTTCTTTACTGTGAACAGCTGCATGGACTTGCATTTTAGCAGTGGCTCAAAGGTTGAGTAGATTTAATTTGATCATTGACCGCCAATCAACCAAGAAGAGAAGGAAACTGGAGGTGTCAACTAATGTCTGTGCTTGGTCGATTACCGCAGACATCCCTCCTCATACCATTTGTATACTTTCATGGAACAGGCCTACCTCAGCCACACAACTTGCAGAAAGACTCCATCATGTAGGCCGGTTAGCTCAGCTGGTAACAGTGTGGTGCTAATAACGCCAAGGTCATGGGTTCGATCCCCATACGGGCCATTGATGATTGTCTTTTGGATCAGATATGAGGCGGATTAGTGTTATTTTGGGTCTCTCAAATGCCAACTTGTATGGTGGAGATCAGAAAGTCTTGTCGGACGGTGTGGACTCTTGACATGTGCGAGCCCTTATTGTTGAGTACTCATATAGTACGAATCACATGTTTAAGGTGACACATTCTAACAGAGATTTGGCATGTAGTGTGTGAAAAGAATTATGGAAGCGTCAGGGTCAAAAAACATGCACCAATTTTCTTTTTCACTATCGAGCATGACTGAAATGCCTATAATGGAGAATGTGGGCATCGATCCGACTACCTCTCGCATGCTAAGCGAGCGCTCTACCACTTGAGCTAATTCGCCTAGTAGGCTCAGTGCTCTTGTTGTTCAGATCCTGGACAAAAGCTCAAGTCCAAACTGAGAGTGCAAAGCTCTACAGACACTGCAATTGATGATTTTTACATTTCTTTACTGTGAACAGCTGCATGGACTTGCATTTTAGCAGTGGCTCAAAGGTTGAGTAGATTTAATTTGATCGTTGACCGCCAATCAACCAAGAAGAGAAGGAAACTGGAGGTGTCAACTAATGTCTGTGCTTGGTCGATTACCGCAGACATCCCTCCTCATACCATTTGTATACTTTCATGGAACAGGCCTACCTCAGCCACACAACTTGCAGAAAGCCTCCATTATGTAGGCCGGTTAGCTCAGCTGGTTAGAGCGTGGTGCTAATAATGCCAAGGTCATGGGTTCGATCCCCATACGGGCCATTGATGATAGTCTTTTGGATCAGATATGAGGCGGATTAGTGTTATTTTGGGTCTCTCAAATTCCAACTTGTATGGTGGAGATCAGAAAGTCTTGTCGGACGGTGTGGACTCTTGACATGTGCGAGCCCTTATTGTTGAGTACTCATATAGTACGAATCACATGTTTAAGGTGACACATTCTAACAGAGATTTGGCATGTAGTGTGTGAAAAGAATTATGGAAGCGTCAGGGTCAAAAAACATGCACCAATTTTCTTTTTCACTATCGAGCATGACTGAAATGCCTATAATGGAGAATGTGGGCATCGATCCCACTACCTCTCGCATGCTAAGCGAGCGCTCTACCACTTGAGCTAATTCCCCTACTAGGCTCAGTGCTCTTGTTGTTCAGATCCTGGACAAAAGCTCAAGTCCAAACTGAGAGTGCAAAGCTCTACAGACACTGCAATTGATGATTTTTACATTTCTTTACTGTGAACAGCTGCATGGACTTGCATTTTAGCAGTGGCTCAAAGGTTGAGTAGATTTAATTTGATCGTTGACCGCCAATCAACCAAGAAGAGAAGGAAACTCGAGGTGTCAACTAATGTCTGTGCTTGGTCGATTACCGCAGACATCCCTCCTCATACCATTTGTATACTTTCATGGAACAGGCCTACCTCAGCCACACAACTTGCAGAAAGACTCCATCATGTAGGCCGGTTAGCTCAGCTGGTTACAGCGTGGTGCTAATAACGCCAAGGTCATGGGTTCGATCCCCATACGGGCCATTGATGATAGTCTTTTGGATCAGATATGAGGCGGATTAGTGTTATTTTGGGTCTCTCAAATGCCAACTTGTATGGTGGAGATCAGAAAGTCTTGTCGGACGGTGTGGACTCTTGACATGTGCGAGCCCTTATTGTTGAGTACTCATATAGTACGAATCACATGTTTAAGGTGACACATTCTAACAGAGATTTGGCATGTAGTGTGTGAAAAGAATTATGGAAGCGTCAGGGTCAAAAAACATGCACCAATTTTCTTTTTCACTATCGAGCATGACTGAAATGCCTATAATGGAGAATGTGGGCATCGATCCGACTACCTCTCGCATGCTAAGCGAGCGCTCTACCACTTGAGCTAATTCGCCTAGTAGGCTCAGTGCTCTTGTTGTTCAGATCCTGGACAAAAGCTCAAGTCCAAACTGAGAGTGCAAAGCTCTACAGACACTGCAATTGATGATTTTTACATTTCTTTACTGTGAACAGCTGCATGGACTTGCATTTTAGCAGTGGCTCAAAGGTTGAGTAGATTTAATTTGATCGTTGACCACCAATCAACCAAGAAGAGAAGGAAACTGGAGGTGTCAACTAATGTCTGTGCTTGGTCGATTACCGCAGACATCCCTCCTCATACCATTTGTATACTTTCATGGAACAGGCCTACCTCAGCCACACAACTTGCAGAAAGCCTCCCTCATGTAGGCCGGTTAGCTCAGCTGGTTAGAGCGTGGTGCTAATAACGCCAAGGTCATGGGTTCGATCCCCATACGGGCCATTGATGATAGTCTTTTGGATCAGATATGAGGCGGATTAGTGTTATTTTGGGTCTCTCAAATGCCAACTTGTATGGTGGAGATCAGAAAGTCTTGTCGGACGGTGTGGACTCTTGACATGTGCGAGCCCTTATTGTTGAGTACTCATATAGTACGAATCACATGTTTAAGGTGACACATTCTAACAGAGATTTGGCATGTAGTGTGTGAAAAGAATTATGGAAGCGTCAGGGTCAAAAAACATGCACCAATTTTCTTTTTCACTATCGAGCATGACTGAAATGCCTATAATGGAGAATGTGGGCATCGATCCGACTACCTCTCGCATGCTAAGCGAGCGCTCTACCACTTGAGCTAATTCGCCTAGTAGGCTCAGTGCTCTTGTTGTTCAGATCCTGGACAAAAGCTCAAGTCCAAACTGAGAGTGCAAAGCTCTACAGACACTGCAATTGATGATTTTTACATTTCTTTACTGTGAACAGCTGCATGGACTTGCATTTTAGCAGTGGCTCAAAGGTTGAGTAGATTTAATTTGATCGTTGACCGCCAATCAACCAAGAAGAGAAGGAAACTGGAGGTGTCAACTAATGTCTGTGCTTGGTCGATTACCGCAGACATCCCTCCTCATACCATTTGTATACTTTCATGGAACAGGCCTACCTCAGCCACACAACTTGCAGAAAGCCTCCCTCATGTAGGCCGGTTAGCTCAGCTGGTTAGAGCGTGGTGCTAATAACGCCAAGGTCATGGGTTCGATCCCCATACGGGCCATTGATGATAGTCTTTTGGATCAGATATGAGGCGGATTAGTGTTATTTTGGGTCTCTCAAATGCCAACTTGTATGGTGGAGATCAGAAAGTCTTGTCGGACGGTGTGGACTCTTGACATGTGCGAGCCCTTATTGTTGAGTACTCATATAGTACGAATCACATGTTTAAGGTGACACATTCTAACAGAGATTTGGCATGTAGTGTGTGAAAAGAATTATGGAAGCGTCAGGGTCAAAAAACATGCACCAATTTTCTTTTTCACTATCGAGCATGACTGAAATGCCTATAATGGAGAATGTGGGCATCAATCCGACTACCTCTCGCATGCTAAGCGAGCGCTCTACCACTTGAGCTAATTCGCCTAGTAGGCTCAGTGCTCTTGTTGTTCAGATCCTGGACAAAAGCTCAAGTCCAAACTGAGAGTGCAAAGCTCTACAGACACTGCAATTGATGATTTTTACATTTCTTTACTGTGAACAGCTGCATGGACTTGCATTTTAGCAGTGGCTCAAAGGTTGAGTAGATTTAATTTGATCGTTGACCGCCAATCAACCAAGAAGAGAAGGGAACTGGAGGTGTCAACTAATGTCTGTGCTTGGTCGATTAACGCAGACATCCCTCCTCATACCATTTGTATACTTTCATGGAAAAGGCCTACCTCAGCCACACAACTTGCAGAAAGCATCCATCATGTAGGCCGGTTAGCTCAGCTGGTTAGAATGTGGTGGTAATAATGCCAAGGTCATGGGTTCGATCCCCATACGGGCCATTGATGATAGTCTTTTGGATCAGATATGAGGCGGATTAGTGTTATTTTGGGTCTCTCAAATGCCAACTTGTATGGTGGAGATCAGAAAGTCTTGTCGGACGGTGTGGACTCTTGACATGTGCGAGCCCTTATTGTTGAGTACTCATATAGTACGAATCACATGTTTAAGGTGACACATTCTAACAGAGATTTGGCATGTAGTGTGTGAAAAGAATTATGGAAGCGTCAGGGTCAAAAAACATGCACCAATTTTCTTTTTCACTATCGAGCATGACTGAAATGCCTATAATGGAGAATGTGGGCATCGATCCCACTACCTCTCGCATGCTAAGCGAGCGCTCTACCACTTGAGCTAATTCCCCTACTAGGCTCAGTGCTCTTGTTGTTCAGATCCTGGACAAAAGCTCAAGTCCAAACTGAGAGTGCAAAGCTCTACAGACACTGCAATTGATGATTTTTACATTTCTTTACTGTGAACAGCTGCATGGACTTGCATTTTAGCAGTGGCTCAAAGGTTGAGTAGATTTAATTTGATCATTGACCGCCAATCAACCAAGAAGAGAAGGAAACTGGAGGTGTCAACTAATGTCTGTGCTTGGTCGATTACCGCAGACATCCCTCCTCATACCATTTGTATACTTTCATGGAACAGGCCTACCTCAGCCACACAACTTGCAGAAAGCCTCCCTCATGTAGGCTGGTTAGCTCAGCTGGTTAGAGCGTGGTGCTAATAACGCCAAGGTCATGGGTTTGATCCCCATACGGGCCATTGATGATAGTCTTTTGGATCAGATATGAGGCGGATTAGTGTTATTTTGGGTCTCTCAAATGCCAACTTGTATGGTTGAGATCAGAAAGTCTTGTCGGACGGTGTGGACTCTTGACATGTGTGAGCCCTTATTGTTGAGTACTCATATAGTACGAATCACATGTTTAAGGTGACACATTCTAACAGAGATTTGGCATGTAGTGTGTGAAAAGAATTATGGAAGCGTCAGGGTCAAAAAACATGCACCAATTTTCTTTTTACTATCGAGCATGACTGAAATGCCTATAATGGAGAATGTGGGCATCGATCCCACTACCTCTCGCATGCTAAGCGAGCGCTCTACCACTTGAGCTAATTCCCCTATGAGGCTCAGTGCTCTTGTTGTTCAGATCCTGGACAAAAGCTCAAGTCCAAACTGAGAGTGCAAAGCTCTACAGACACTGCAATTGATGATTTTTACATTTCTTTACTGTGAACAGCTGCATGGACTTGCATTTTAGCAGTGGCTCCAAGGTTGAGTAGATTTAATTTGATCGTTGACCGCCAATCAACCAAGAAGAGAAGGAAACTGGAGGTGTCAACTAATGTCTGTGCTTGGTCGATTACCGCAGACATCCCTCCTCATACCATTTGTATACTTTCATGGAACAGGCCTACCTCAGCCACACAACTTGCAGAAAGACTCCATCATGTAGGCCGGTTAGCTCAGCTGGTTAGAGCGTGGTGCTAATAACGCCAAGGTCATGGGTTCGATCCCCATACGGGCCATTGATGATAGTCTTTTGGATCAGATATGAGGCGGATTAGTGTTATTTTGGGTCTCTCAAATGCCAACTTGTATGGTGGAGATCAGAAAGTCTTGTCGGACGGTGTGGACTCTTGACATGTGCGAGCCCTTATTGTTGAGTACTCATATAGTACGAATCACATGTTTAAGGTGACACATTCTAACAGAGATTTGGCATGTAGTGTGTGAAAAGAATTATGGAAGCGTCAGGGTCAAAAAACATGCACCAATTTTCTTTTTCACTATCGAGCATGACTGAAATGCCTATAATGGAGAATGTGGGCATCGATCCCACTACCTCTCGCATGCTAAGCGAGCGCTCTACCACTTGAGCTAATTCCCCTACTAGGCTCAGTGCTCTTGTTGTTCAGATCCTGGACAAAAGCTCAAGTCCAAACTGAGAGTGCAAAGCTCTACAGACACTGCAATTGATGATTTTTACATTTCTTTACTGTGAACAGCTGCATGGACTTGCATTTTAGCAGTGGCTCAAAGGTTGAGTAGATTTAATTTGATCGTTGACCGCCAATCAACCAAGAAGAGAAGGAAACTGGAGGTGTCAACTAATGTCTGTGCTTGGTCGATTACCGCAGACATCCCTCCTCATACCATTTGTATACTTTCATGGAACAGGCCTACCTCAGCCACACAACTTGCAGAAAGACTCCATCATGTAGGCCGGTTAGCTCAGCTGGTTAGAGCGTGGTCCTAATAACGCCAAGGTCATGGGTTCGATCCCCATACGGGCCATTGATGATTGTCTTTTGGATCAGATATGAGGCGGATTAGTGTTATTTTGGGTCTCTCAAATGCCAACTTGTATGGTGGAGATCAGAAAGTCTTGTCGGACGGTGTGGACTCTTGACATGTGCGAGCCCTTATTGTTGAGTACTCATATAGTACGAATCACATGTTTAAGGTGACACATTCTAACAGAGATTTGGCATGTAGTGTGTGAAAAGAATTATGGAAGCGTCAGGGTCAAAAAACATGCACCAATTTTCTTTTTCACTATCGAGCATGACTGAAATGCCTATAATGGAGAATGTGGGCATCGATCCCACTACCTCTCGCATGCTAAGCGAGCGCTCTACCACTTGAGCTAATTCCCCTACTAGGCTCAGTGCTCTTGTTGTTCAGATCCTGGACAAAAGCTCAAGTCCAAACTGAGAGTGCAAAGCTCTACAGACACTGCAATTGATGATTTTTACATTTCTTTACTGTGAACAGCTGCATGGACTTGCATTTTAGCAGTGGCTCAAAGGTTGAGTAGATTTAATTTGATCGTTGACCGCCAATCAACCAAGAAGAGAAGGAAACTGGAGGTGTCAACTAATGTCTGTGCTTGGTCGATTACCGCAGACATCCCTCCTCATACCATTTGTATACTTTCATGGAACAGGCCTACCTCAGCCACACAACTTGCAGAAAGACTCCATCATGTAGGCCGGTTAGCTCAGCTGGTTAGAGCGTGGTGCTAATAACGCCAAGGTCATGGGTTCGATCCCCATACGGGCCATTGATGATAGTCTTTTGGATCAGATATGAGGCGGATTAGTGTTATTTTGGGTCTCTCAAATGCCAACTTGTATGGTGGAGATCAGAAAGTCTTGTCGGACGGTGTGGACTCTTGACATGTGCGAGCCCTTATTGTTGAGTACTCATATAGTACGAATCACATGTTTAAGGTGACACATTCTAACAGAGATTTGGCATGTAGTGTGTGAAAAGAATTATGGAAGCGTCAGGGTCAAAAAACATGCACCAATTTTCTTTTTACTATCGAGCATGACTGAAATGCCTATAATGGAGAATGTGGGCATCGATCCCACTACCTCTCGCATGCTAAGCGAGCGCTCTACCACTTGAGCTAATTCCCCTATGAGGCTCAGTGCTCTTGTTGTTCAGATCCTGGACAAAAGCTCAAGTCCAAACTGAGAGTGCAAAGCTCTACAGACACTGCAATTGATGATTTTTACATTTCTTTACTGTGAACAGCTGCATGGACTTGCATTTTAGCAGTGGCTCCAAGGTTGAGTAGATTTAATTTGATCGTTGACCGCCAATCAACCAAGAAGAGAAGGAAACTGGAGGTGTCAACTAATGTCTGTGCTTGGTCGATTACCGCAGACATCCCTCCTCATACCATTTGTATACTTTCATGGAACAGGCCTACCTCAGCCACACAACTTGCAGAAAGACTCCATCATGTAGGCCGGTTAGCTCAGCTGGTTAGAGCGTGGTGCTAATAACGCCAAGGTCATGGGTTCGATCCCCATACGGGCCATTGATGATAGTCTTTTGGATCAGATATGAGGCGGATTAGTGTTATTTTGGGTCTCTCAAATGCCAACTTGTATGGTGGAGATCAGAAAGTCTTGTCGGACGGTGTGGACTCTTGACATGTGCGAGCCCTTATTGTTGAGTACTCATATAGTACGAATCACATGTTTAAGGTGACACATTCTAACAGAGATTTGGCATGTAGTGTGTGAAAAGAATTATGGAAGCGTCAGGGTCAAAAAACATGCACCAATTTTCTTTTTCACTATCGAGCATGACTGAAATGCCTATAATGGAGAATGTGGGCATCGATCCCACTACCTCTCGCATGCTAAGCGAGCGCTCTACCACTTGAGCTAATTCCCCTACTAGGCTCAGTGCTCTTGTTGTTCAGATCCTGGACAAAAGCTCAAGTCCAAACTGAGAGTGCAAAGCTCTACAGACACTGCAATTGATGATTTTTACATTTCTTTACTGTGAACAGCTGCATGGACTTGCATTTTAGCAGTGGCTCAAAGGTTGAGTAGATTTAATTTGATCGTTGACCGCCAATCAACCAAGAAGAGAAGGAAACTGGAGGTGTCAACTAATGTCTGTGCTTGGTCGATTACCGCAGACATCCCTCCTCATACCATTTGTATACTTTCATGGAACAGGCCTACCTCAGCCACACAACTTGCAGAAAGACTCCATCATGTAGGCCGGTTAGCTCAGCTGGTTAGAGCGTGGTGCTAATAACGCCAAGGTCATGGGTTCGATCCCCATACGGGCCATTGATGATAGTCTTTTGGATCAGATATGAGGCGGATTAGTGTTATTTTGGGTCTCTCAAATGCCAACTTGTATGGTGGAGATCAGAAAGTCTTGTCGGACGGTGTGGACTCTTGACATGTGCGAGCCCTTATTGTTGAGTACTCATATAGTACGAATCACATGTTTAAGGTGACACATTCTAACAGAGATTTGGCATGTAGTGTGTGAAAAGAATTATGGAAGCGTCAGGGTCAAAAAACATGCACCAATTTTCTTTTTACTATCGAGCATGACTGAAATGCCTATAATGGAGAATGTGGGCATCGATCCCACTACCTCTCGCATGCTAAGCGAGCGCTCTACCACTTGAGCTAATTCCCCTATGAGGCTCAGTGCTCTTGTTGTTCAGATCCTGGACAAAAGCTCAAGTCCAAACTGAGAGTGCAAAGCTCTACAGACACTGCAATTGATGATTTTTACATTTCTTTACTGTGAACAGCTGCATGGACTTGCATTTTAGCAGTGGCTCCAAGGTTGAGTAGATTTAATTTGATCGTTGACCGCCAATCAACCAAGAAGAGAAGGAAACTGGAGGTGTCAACTAATGTCTGTGCTTGGTCGATTACCGCAGACATCCCTCCTCATACCATTTGTATACTTTCATGGAAAAGGACTACCTCAGCCACACAACTTGCAGAAAGCGTCCATCATGTAGGCCGGTTAGCTCAGCTGGTTAGAGCGTGGTGCTAATAACGCCAAGGTCATGGGTTCGATCCCCATACGGGCCATTGATGATAGTCTTTTGGATCAGATATGAGGCGGATTAGTGTTATTTTGGGTCTCTCAAATGCCAACTTGTATGGTGGAGATCAGAAAGTCTTGTCGGACGGTGTGGACTCTTGACATGTGCGAGCCCTTATTGTTGAGTACTCATATAGTACGAATCACATGTTTAAGGTGACACATTCTAACAGAGATTTGGCATGTAGTGTGTGAAAAGAATTATGGAAGCGTCAGGGTCAAAAAACATGCACCAATTTTCTTTTTCACTATCGAGCATGACTGAAATGCCTATAATGGAGAATGTGGGCATCGATCCCACTACCTCTCGCATGCTAAGCGAGCGCTCTACCACTTGAGCTAATTCCCCTACGAGGCTCAGTGCTCTTGTTGTTCAGATCCTGGACAAAATCTCAAGTCCAAACTGAGAGTGCAAAGCTCTACAGACACTGCAATTGATGATTTTTACATTTCTTTACTGTGAACAGCTGCATGGACTTGCATTTTAGCAGTGGCTCAAAGGTTGAGTAGATTTAATTTGATCGTTGACCGCCAATCAACCAAGAAGAGAAGGAAACTGGAGGTGTCAACTAATGTCTGTGCTTGGTCAATTACCGCAGACATCCCTCCTCATACCATTTGTATACTTTCATGGAACAGGCCTACCTCAGCCACACAACTTGCAGAAAGACTCCATCATGTAGGCCGGTTAGCTCAGCTGGTTAGAGCGTGGTGCTAATAACGCCAAGGTCATGGGTTCGATCCCCATACGGGCCATTGATGATAGTCTTTTGGATCAGATATGAGGCGGATTAGTGTTATTTTGGGTCTCTCAAATGCCAACTTGTATGGTGGAGATCAGAAAGTCTTGTCGGACGGTGTGGACTCTTGACATGTGCGAGCCCTTATTGTTGAGTACTCATATAGTACGAATCACATGTTTAAGGTGACACATTCTAACAGAGATTTGGCATGTAGTGTGTGAAAAGAATTATGGAAGCGTCAGGGTCAAAAAACATGCACCAATTTTCTTTTTCACTATCGAGCATGACTGAAATGCCTATAATGGAGAATGTGGGCATCGATCCCACTACCTCTCGCATGCTAAGCGAGCGCTCTACCACTTGAGCTAATTCCCCTACTAGGCTCAGTGCTATTGTTGTTCAGATCCTGGACAAAAGCTCAAGTCCAAACTGAGAGTGCAAAGCTCTACAGACACTGCAATTGATGATTTTTACATTTCTTTACTGTGAACAGCTGCATGGACTTGCATTTTAGCAGTGGCTCAAAGGTTGAGTAGATTTAATTTGATCGTTGACCGCCAATCAACCAAGAAGAGAAGGAAACTCGAGGTGTCAACTAATGTCTGTGCTTGGTCGATTACCACAGACATCCCTCCTCATACCATTTGTATACTTTCATGGAACAGGCCTACCTCAGCCACACAACTTGCAGAAAGCCTCCATCATGTAGGCCGGTTAACTCAGCTGGTTAGGGCGTGGTGCTAATAACGCCAAGGTCATGGGTTCGATCCCCATACGGGCCATTGATCATCGTCTTTTGGATCAGATATGAGGCGGGTTAGTGTTATCTTGGGTCTCTCAAATGCCAACTTGTATGGTGGAGATCAGAAAGTCTTGTCGGACGGTGTGGACTCTTGACATGTGCGAGCCCTTATTGTTGAGTACTCATATAGTACGAATCATATGTTTAAGGTGACACATTCTAACAGAGATTTGGCATGTAGTGTGTGAAAAGAATTATGGAAGAGTCAGGGTCAAAAAACATGCACCAATTTTCTTTTTACTATCGAGCATGACTGAAATGCCTATAATGGAGAATGTGGGCATCGATCCCACTACCTCTCGCATGCTAAGCGAGCGCTCTACCACTTGAGCTAATTCCCCTACGAGGCTCAGTGCTCTTGTTGTTCAGATCCTGGACAAAAGCTCAAGTCCAAACTGAGAGTGCAAAGCTCTACAGACACTGCAATTGATGATTTTTACATTTCTTTACTGTGAACAGCTGCATGGACTTGCATTTTAGCAGTGGCTCAAAGGTTGAGTAGATTTAATTTGATCGTTGACCGCCAATCAACCAAGAAGAGAAGGAAACTGGAGGTGTCAACTAATGTCTGTGCTTGGTCGATTACCGCAGACATCCCTCCTCATACCATTTGTATACTTTCATGGAACAGGCCTACCTCAGCCACACAACTTGCAGAAAGTCTCCATCATGTAGGCCGGTTAGCTCAGCTGGTTAGAGCGTGGTGCTAATAACGCCAAGGTCATGGGTTCGATCCCCATACGGGCCATTGATGATAGTCTTTTGGATCAGATATGAGGCGGATTAGTGTTATTTTGGGTCTCTCAAATGCCAACTTGTATGGTGGAGATCAGAAAGTCTTGTCGGACGGTGTGGACTCTTGACATGTGCGAGCCCTTATTGTTGAGTACTCATATAGTACGAATCACATGTTTAAGGTGACACATTCTAACAGAGATTTGGCATGTAGTGTGTGAAAAGAATTATGGAAGAGTCAGGGTCAAAAATCATGCACCAATTTTCTTTTTACTATCGAGCATGACTGAAATGCCTATAATGTAGAATGTGGGCATCGATCCCACTACCTCTCGCATGCTAAGCGAGCGCTCTACCACTTGAGCTAATTCCCCTACTAGGCTCAGTGCTCTTGTTGTTCAGATCCTGGACAAAAGCTCAAGTCCAAACTGAGAGTACAAAGCTCTACAGACACTGCAATTGATGATTTTTACATTTCTTTACTGTGAACAGCTGCATGGACTTGCATTTTAGCAGTGGCTCAAAGGTTGAGTAGATTTAATTTGATCGTTGACCGCCAATCAACCAAGAAGAGAAGGAAACTGGAGGTGTCAACTAATGTCTGTGCTTGGTCGATTACCGCAGACATCCCTCCTCATACCATTTGTATACTTTCATGGAACAGGCCTACCTCAGCCACACAACTTGCAGAAAGCCTCCATCATGTAGGCCGGTTAGCTCAGCTGGTTAGAGCGTGGTGCTAATAACGCCAAGGTCATGGGTTCTATCCCCATACGGGCCATTGATGATAGTCTTTTGGATCAGATATGAGGCGGATTAGTGTTATTTTGGGTCTCTCAAATGCCAACTTGTATGGTGGAGATCAGAAAGTCTTGTCGGACGGTGTGGACTCTTGACATGTGCGAGCCCTTATTGTTGAGTACTCATATAGTACGAATCACATGTTTAAGGTGACACATTCTAACAGAGATTTGGCATGTAGTGTGTGAAAAGAATTATGGAAGAGTCAGGGTCAAAAATCATGCACCAATTTTCTTTTTACTATCGAGCATGACTGAAATGCCTATAATGTAGAATGTGGGCATCGATCCCACTACCTCTCGCATGCTAAGCGAGCGCTCTACCACTTGAGCTAATTCCCCTACTAGGCTCAGTGCTCTTGTTGTTCAGATCCTGGACAAAAGCTCAAGTCCAAACTGAGAGTACAAAGCTCTACAGACACTGCAATTGATGATTTTTACATTTCTTTACTGTGAACAGCTGCATGGACTTGCATTTTAGCAGTGGCTCAAAGGTTGAGTAGATTTAATTTGATCGTTGACCGCCAATCAACCAAGAAGAGAAGGAAACTGGAGGTGTCAACTAATGTCTGTGCTTGGTCGATTACCGCAGACATCCCTCCTCATACCATTTGTATACTTTCATGGAACAGGCCTACCTCAGCCACACAACTTGCAGAAAGCCTCCATCATGTAGGCCGGTTAGCTCAGCTGGTTAGAGCGTGGTGCTAATAACGCCAAGGTCATGGGTTCGATCCCCATACGGGCCATTGATGATAGTCTTTTGGATCAGATATGAGGCGGATTAGTGTTATTTTGGGTCTCTCAAATTCCAACTTGTATGGTGGAGATCAGAAAGTCTTGTCGGACGGTGTGGACTCTTGACATGTGCGAGCCCTTATTGTTGAGTACTCATATAGTACGAATCACATGTTTAAGGTGACACATTCTAACAGAGATTTGGCATGTAGTGTGTGAAAAGAATTATGGAAGCGTCAGGGTCAAAAAACATGCACCAATTTTCTTTTTCACTATCGAGCATGACTGAAATGCCTATAATGGAGAATGTGGGCATCGATCCCACTACCTCTCGCATGCTAAGCGAGCGCTCTACCACTTGAGCTAATTCCCCTACGAGGCTCAGTGCTCTTGTTGTTCAGATCCTGGACAAAAGCTCAAGTCCAAACTGAGAGTGCAAAGCTCTACAGACACTGCAATTGATGATTTTTACATTTCTTTACTGTGAACAGCTGCATGGACTTGCATTTTAGCAGTGGCTCAAAGGTTGAGTAGATTTAATTTGATCGTTGACCGCCAATCAACCAAGAAGAGAAGGAAACTGGAGGTGTCAACTAATGTCTGTGCTTGGTCGATTACCGCAGACATCCCTCCTCATACCATTTGTATACTTTCATGGAACAGGCCTACCTCAGCCACACAACTTGCAGAAAGACTCCATCATGTAGGCCGGTTAGCTCAGCTGGTTAGAGCGTGGTGCTAATAACGCCAAGGTCATGGGTTCGATCCCCATACGGGCCATTGATGATAGTCTTTTGGATCAGATATGAGGCGGATTAGTGTTATTTTGGGTCTCTCAAATTCCAACTTGTATGGTGGAGATCAGAAAGTCTTGTCGGACGGTGTGGACTCTTGACATGTGCGAGCCCTTATTGTTGAGTACTCATATAGTACGAATCACATGTTTAAGGTGACACATTCTAACAGAGATTTGGCATGTAGTGTGTGAAAAGAATTATGGAAGCGTCAGGGTCAAAAAACATGCACCAATTTTCTTTTTCACTATCGAGCATGACTGAAATGCCTATAATGGAGAATGTGGGCATCGATCCCACTACCTCTCGCATGCTAAGCGAGCGCTCTACCACTTGAGCTAATTCCCCTACTAGGCTCAGTGCTATTGTTGTTCAGATCCTGGACAAAAGCTCAAGTCCAAACTGAGAGTGCAAAGCTCTACAGACACTGCAATTGATGATTTTTACATTTCTTTACTGTGAACAGCTGCATGGACTTGCATTTTAGCAGTGGCTCAAAGGTTGAGTAGATTTAATTTGATCGTTGACCGCCAATCAACCAAGAAGAGAAGGAAACTCGAGGTGTCAACTAATGTCTGTGCTTGGTCGATTACCACAGACATCCCTCCTCATACCATTTGTATACTTTCATGGAACAGGCCTACCTCAGCCACACAACTTGCAGAAAGCCTCCATCATGTAGGCCGGTTAGCTCAGCTGGTTAGGGCGTGGTGCTAATAACGCCAAGGTCATGGGTTCGATCCCCATACGGGCCATTGATCATCGTCTTTTGGATCAGATATGAGGCGGATTAGTGTTATCTTGGGTCTCTCAAATGCCAACTTGTATGGTGGAGATCAGAAAGTCTTGTCGGACGGTGTGGACTCTTGACATGTGCGAGCCCTTATTGTTGAGTACTCATATAGTACGAATCATATGTTTAAGGTGACACATTCTAACAGAGATTTGGCATGTAGTGTGTGAAAAGAATTATGGAAGAGTCAGGGTCAAAAAACATGCACCAATTTTCTTTTTACTATCGAGCATGACTGAAATGCCTATAATGGAGAATGTGGGCATCGATCCCACTACCTCTCGCATGCTAAGCGAGCGCTCTACCACTTGAGCTAATTCCCCTACGAGGCTCAGTGCTCTTGTTGTTCAGATCCTGGACAAAAGCTCAAGTCCAAACTGAGAGTGCAAAGCTCTACAGACACTGCAATTGATGATTTTTACATTTCTTTACTGTGAACAGCTGCATGGACTTGCATTTTAGCAGTGGCTCAAAGGTTGAGTAGATTTAATTTGATCGTTGACCGCCAATCAACCAAGAAGAGAAGGAAACTGGAGGTGTCAACTAATGTCTGTGCTTGGTCGATTACCGCAGACATCCCTCCTCATACCATTTGTATACTTTCATGGAACAGGCCTACCTCAGCCACACAACTTGCAGAAAGTCTCCATCATGTAGGCCGGTTAGCTCAGCTGGTTAGAGCGTGGTGCTAATAACGCCAAGGTCATGGGTTCGATCCCCATACGGGCCATTGATGATAGTCTTTTGGATCAGATATGAGGCGGATTAGTGTTATTTTGGGTCTCTCAAATGCCAACTTGTATGGTGGAGATCAGAAAGTCTTGTCGGACGGTGTGGACTCTTGACATGTGCGAGCCCTTATTGTTGAGTACTCATATAGTACGAATCACATGTTTAAGGTGACACATTCTAACAGAGATTTGGCATGTAGTGTGTGAAAAGAATTATGGAAGAGTCAGGGTCAAAAATCATGCACCAATTTTCTTTTTACTATCGAGCATGACTGAAATGCCTATAATGTAGAATGTGGGCATCGATCCCACTACCTCTCGCATGCTAAGCGAGCGCTCTACCACTTGAGCTAATTCCCCTACTAGGCTCAGTGCTCTTGTTGTTCAGATCCTGGACAAAAGCTCAAGTCCAAACTGAGAGTACAAAGCTCTACAGACACTGCAATTGATGATTTTTACATTTCTTTACTGTGAACAGCTGCATGGACTTGCATTTTAGCAGTGGCTCAAAGGTTGAGTAGATTTAATTTGATCGTTGACCGCCAATCAACCAAGAAGAGAAGGAAACTGGAGGTGTCAACTAATGTCTGTGCTTGGTCGATTACCGCAGACATCCCTCCTCATACCATTTGTATACTTTCATGGAACAGGCCTACCTCAGCCACACAACTTGCAGAAAGCCTCCATCATCTAGGCCGGTTAGCTCAGCTGATTAGAGCGTGGTGCTAATAACGCCAAGGTCATGGGTTCGATCCCCATACGGGCCATTGATGATAGTCTTTTGGATCAGATATGAGGCGGATTAGTGTTATTTTGGGTCTCTCAAATTCCAACTTGTATGGTGGAGATCAGAAAGTCTTGTCGGACGGTGTGGACTCTTGACATGTGCGAGCCCTTATTGTTGAGTACTCATATAGTACGAATCACATGTTTAAGGTGACACATTCTAACAGAGATTTGGCATGTAGTGTGTGAAAAGAATTATGGAGGCGTCAGGGTCAAAAAACATGCACCAATTTTCTTTTTCACTATCGAGCATGACTGAAATACCTATAATGGAGAATGTGGGCATCGATCCCACTACCTCTCGCATGCTAAGCGAGCGCTCTACCACTTGAGCTAATTCCCCTACGAGGCTAATGCTCTTGTTGTTCAGATCCTGGACAAAAGCTCAAGTCCAAACTGAGAGTGCAAAGCTCTACAGACACTGCAATTGATGATTTTTACATTTCTTTACTGTGAACAGCTGCATGGACTTGCATTTTAGCAGTGGCTCAAAGGTTGAGTAGATTTAATTTGATCGTTGACCGCCAATCAACCAAGAAGAGAAGGAAACTGGAGGTGTCAACTAATGTCTGTGCTTGGTCGATTACCGCAGACATCCCTCCTCATACCATTTGTATACTTTCATGGAACAGGCCTACCTCAGCCACACAACTTGCAGAAAGCCTCCATCATGTAGGCCGGTTAGCTCAGCTGGTTAGAGCGTGGTGCTAATAACGCCAAGGTCATGGGTTCGATCCCCATACGGGCCATTGATGATAGTCTTTTGGATCAGATATGAGGCGGATTAGTGTTATCTTGGGTCTCTCAAATGCCAACTTGTATGGTGGAGATCAGAAAGTCTTGTCGGACGGTGTGGACTCTTGACATGTGCGAGCCCTTATTGTTGAGTACTCATATAGTACGAATCATATGTTTAAGGTGACACATTCTAACAGAGATTTGGCATGTAGTGTGTGAAAAGAATTATGGAAGAGTCAGGGTCAAAAAACATGCACCAATTTTCTTTTTACTATCGAGCATGACTGAAATGCCTATAATGGAGAATGTGGGCATCGATCCCACTACCTCTCGCATGCTAAGCGAGCGCTCTACCACTTGAGCTAATTCCCCTACGAGGCTCAGTGCTCTTGTTGTTCAGATCCTGGACAAAAGCTCAAGTCCAAACTGAGAGTGCAAAGCTCTACAGACACTGCAATTGATGATTTTTACATTTCTTTACTGTGAACAGCTGCATGGACTTGCATTTTAGCAGTGGCTCAAAGGTTGAGTAGATTTAATTTGATCGTTGACCGCCAATCAACCAAGAAGAGAAGGAAACTGGAGGTGTCAACTAATGTCTGTGCTTGGTCGATTACCGCAGACATCCCTCCTCATACCATTTGTATACTTTCATGGAACAGGCCTACCTCAGCCACACAACTTGCAGAAAGTCTCCATCATGTAGGCCGGTTAGCTCAGCTGGTTAGAGCGTGGTGCTAATAACGCCAAGGTCATGGGTTCGATCCCCATACGGGCCATTGATGATAGTCTTTTGGATCAGATATGAGGCGGATTAGTGTTATTTTGGGTCTCTCAAATGCCAACTTGTATGGTGGAGATCAGAAAGTCTTGTCGGACGGTGTGGACTCTTGACATGTGCGAGCCCTTATTGTTGAGTACTCATATAGTACGAATCACATGTTTAAGGTGACACATTCTAACAGAGATTTGGCATGTAGTGTGTGAAAAGAATTATGGAAGAGTCAGGGTCAAAAATCATGCACCAATTTTCTTTTTACTATCGAGCATTACTGAAACGCCTATAATGTAGAATGTGGGCATCGATCCCACTACCTCTCGCATGCTAAGCGAGCGCTCTACCACTTGAGCTAATTCCCCTACTAGGCTCAGTGCTCTTGTTGTTCAGATCCTGGACAAAAGCTCAAGTCCAAACTGAGAGTACAAAGCTCTACAGACACTGCAATTGATGATTTTTACATTTCTTTACTGTGAACAGCTGCATGGACTTGCATTTTAGCAGTGGCTCAAAGGTTGAGTAGATTTAATTTGATCGTTGACCGCCAATCAACCAAGAAGAGAAGGAAACTGGAGGTGTCAACTAATGTCTGTGCTTGGTCGATTACCGCAGACATCCCTCCTCATACCATTTGTATACTTTCATGGAACAGGCCTACCTCAGCCACACAACTTGCAGAAAGCCTCCATCATCTAGGCCGGTTAGCTCAGCTGGTTAGAGCGTGGTGCTAATAACGCCAAGGTCATGGGTTCGATCCCCATACGGGCCATTGATGATAGTCTTTTGGATCAGATATGAGGCGGATTAGTGTTATTTTGGGTCTCTCAAATTCCAACTTGTATGGTGGAGATCAGAAAGTCTTGTCGGACGGTGTGGACTCTTGACATGTGCGAGCCCTTATTGTTGAGTACTCATATAGTACGAATCACATGTTTAAGGTGACACATTCTAACAGAGATTTGGCATGTAGTGTGTGAAAAGAATTATGGAAGCGTCAGGGTCAAAAAACATGCACCAATTTTCTTTTTCACTATCGAGCATGACTGAAATACCTATAATGGAGAATGTGGGCATCGATCCCACTACCTCTCGCATGCTAAGCGAGCGCTCTACCACTTGAACTAATTCCCCTACGAGGCTAATGCTCTTGTTGTTCAGATCCTGGACAAAAGCTCAAGTCCAAACTGAGAGTGCAAAGCTCTACAGACACTGCAATTGATGATTTTTACATTTCTTTACTGTGAACAGCTGCATGGACTTGCATTTTAGCAGTGGCTCAAAGGTTGAGTAGATTTAATTTGATCGTTGACCGCCAATCAACCAAGAAGAGAAGGAAACTGGAGGTGTCAACTAATGTCTGTGCTTGGTCGATTACCGCAGACATCCCTCCTCATACCATTTGTATACTTTCATGGAACAGGCCTACCTCAGCCACACAACTTGCAGAAAGCCTCCATCATGTAGGCCGGTTAGCTCAGCTGGTTAGAGCGTGGTGCTAATAACGCCAAGGTCATGGGTTCGATCCCCATACGGGCCATTGATGATAGTCTTTTGGATCAGATATGAGGCGGATTAGTGTTATTTTGGGTCTCTCAAATTCCAACTTGTATGGTGGAGATCAGAAAGTCTTGTCGGACGGTGTGGACTCTTGACATGTGCGAGCCCTTATTGTTGAGTACTCATATAGTACGAATCACATGTTTAAGGTGACACATTCTAACAGAGATTTGGCATGTAGTGTGTGAAAAGAATTATGGAAGCGTCAGGGTCAAAAAACATGCACCAATTTTCTTTTTCACTATCGAGCATGACTGAAATACCTATAATGGAGAATGTGGGCATCGATCCCACTACCTCTCGCATGCTAAGCGAGCGCTCTACCACTTGAGCTAATTCCCCTACGAGGCTAATGCTCTTGTTGTTCAGATCCTGGACAAAAGCTCAAGTCCAAACTGAGAGTGCAAAGCTCTACAGACACTGCAATTGATGATTTTTACATTTCTTTACTGTGAACAGCTGCATGGACTTGCATTTTAGCAGTGGCTCAAAGGTTGAGTAGATTTAATTTGATCGTTGACCGCCAATCAACCAAGAAGAGAAGGAAACTGGAGGTGTCAACTAATGTCTGTGCTTGGTCGATTACCACAGACATCCCTCCTCATACCATTTGTATACTTTCATGGAACAGGCCTACCTCAGCCACACAACTTGCAGAAAGCCTCCATCATGTAGGCCGGTTAGCTCAGCTGTTTAGAGCGTGGTGCTAATAACGCCAAGGTCATGGGTTCGATCCCCATACGGGCCATAGATGATAGTCTTTTGGATCAGATATGAGGCGGATTAGTGTTATTTTGGGTCTCTCAAATTCCAACTTGTATGGTGGAGATCAGAAAGTCTTGTCGGACGGTGTGGACTCTTGACATGTGCGAGCCCTTATTGTTGAGTACTCATATAGTACGAATCACATGTTTAAGGTGACACATTCTAACAGAGATTTGGCATGTAGTGTGTGAAAAGAATTATGGAAGCGTCAGGGTCAAAAAACATGCACCAATTTTCTTTTTCACTATCGAGCATGACTGAAATGCCTATAATGGAGAATGTGGGCATCGATCCCACTACCTCTCACATGCTAAGCGAGCGCTCTACCACTTGAGCTAATTCCCCTAATAGGCTCAGTGCTTTTGTTGTTCAGATCCTGGACAAAAGCTCAAGTCCAAACTGAGAGTGCAAAGCTCTACAGACACTGCAATTGATGATTTTTACATTTCTTTACTGTGAACAGCTGCATGGACTTGCATTTTAGCAGTGGCTCAAAGGTTGAGTAGATTTAATTTGATCGTTGACCGCCAATCAACCAAGAAGAGAAGGAAACTCGAGGTGTCAACTAATGTCTGTGCTTGGTCGATTACCGCAGACATCCCTCCTCATACCATTTGTATACTTTCATGGAACAGGCCTACCTCAGCCACACAACTTGCAGAAAGACTCCATCATGTAGGCCGGTTAGCTCAGCTGGATAGAGCGTGGTGCTAATAACGCCAAGGTCATGGGTTCGATCCCCATACGGGCCATTGATGATAGTCTTTTGGATCAGATATGAGGCGGATTAGTGTTATTTTGGGTCTCTCAAATTCCAACTTGTATGGTGGAGATCAGAAAGTCTTGTCGGACGGTGTGGACTCTTGACATGTGCGAGCCCTTATTGTTGAGTACTCATATAGTACGAATCACATGTTTAAGGTGACACATTCTAACTGAGATTTGGCATGTAGTGTGTGAAAAGAATTATGGAAGCGTCAGGGTCAAAAAACATGCACCAATTTTCTTTTTCACTATCGAGCATGACTGAAATACCTATAATGGAGAATGTGGGCATCGATCCCACTACCTCTCGCATGCTAAGCGAGCGCTCTACCACTTGAGCTAATTCCCCTACGAGGCTAATGCTCTTGTTGTTCAGATCCTGGACAAAAGCTCAAGTCCAAACTGAGAGTGCAAAGCTCTACAGACACTGCAATTGATGATTTTTACATTTCTTTACTGTGAACAGCTGCATGGACTTGCATTTTAGCAGTGGCTCAAAGGTTGAGTAGATTTAATTTGATCGTTGACCGCCAATCAACCAAGAAGAGAAGGAAACTGGAGGTGTCAACTAATGTCTGTGCTTGGTCGATTACCGCAGACATCCCTCCTCATACCATTTGTATACTTTCATGGAACAGGCCTACCTCAGCCACACAACTTGCAGAAAGCCTCCATCATGTAGGCCGGTTAGCTCAGCTGTTTAGAGCGTGGTGCTAATAACGCCAAGGTCATGGGTTCGATCCCCATACGGGCCATAGATGATAGTCTTTTGGATCAGATATGAGGCGGATTAGTGTTATTTTGGGTCTCTCAAATTCCAACTTGTATGGTGGAGATCAGAAAGTCTTGTCGGACGGTGTGGACTCTTGACATGTGCGAGCCCTTATTGTTGAGTACTCATATAGTACGAATCACATGTTTAAGGTGACACATTCTAACAGAGATTTGGCATGTAGTGTGTGAAAAGAATTATGGAAGCGTCAGGGTCAAAAAACATGCACCAATTTTCTTTTTCACTATCGAGCATGACTGAAATGCCTATAATGGAGAATGTGGGCATCGATCCCACTACCTCTCACATGCTAAGCGAGCGCTCTACCACTTGAGCTAATTCCCCTAATAGGCTCAGTGCTTTTGTTGTTCAGATCCTGGACAAAAGCTCAAGTCCAAACTGAGAGTGCAAAGCTCTACAGACACTGCAATTGATGATTTTTACATTTCTTTACTGTGAACAGCTGCATGGACTTGCATTTTAGCAGTGGCTCAAAGGTTGAGTAGATTTAATTTGATCGTTGACCGCCAATCAACCAAGAAGAGAAGGAAACTCGAGGTGTCAACTAATGTCTGTGCTTGGTCGATTACCGCAGACATCCCTCCTCATACCATTTGTATACTTTCATGGAACAGGCCTACCTCAGCCACACAACTTGCAGAAAGACTCCATCATGTAGGCCGGTTAGCTCAGCTGGATAGAGCGTGGTGCTAATAACGCCAAGGTCATGGGTTCGATCCCCATACGGGCCATTGATGATAGTCTTTTGGATCAGATATGAGGCGGATTAGTGTTATTTTGGGTCTCTCAAATTCCAACTTGTATGGTGGAGATCAGAAAGTCTTGTCGGACGGTGTGGACTCTTGACATGTGCGAGCCCTTATTGTTGAGTACTCATATAGTACGAATCACATGTTTAAGGTGACACATTCTAACTGAGATTTGGCATGTAGTGTGTGAAAAGAATTATGGAAGCGTCAGGGTCAAAAAACATGCACCAATTTTCTTTTTCACTATCGAGCATGACTGAAATACCTATAATGGAGAATGTGGGCATCGATCCCACTACCTCTCGCATGCTAAGCGAGCGCTCTACCACTTGAGCTAATTCCCCTACGAGGCTAATGCTCTTGTTGTTCAGATCCTGGACAAAAGCTCAAGTCCAAACTGAGAGTGCAAAGCTCTACAGACACTGCAATTGATGATTTTTACATTTCTTTACTGTGAACAGCTGCATGGACTTGCATTTTAGCAGTGGCTCAAAGGTTGAGTAGATTTAATTTGATCGTTGACCGCCAATCAACCAAGAAGAGAAGGAAACTGGAGGTGTCAACTAATGTCTGTGCTTGGTCGATTACCGCAGACATCCCTCCTCATACCATTTGTATACTTTCATGGAACAGGCCTACCTCAGCCACACAACTTGCAGAAAGCCTCCATCATGTAGGCCGGTTAGCTCAGCTGTTTAGAGCGTGGTGCTAATAACGCCAAGGTCATGGGTTCGATCCCCATACGGGCCATAGATGATAGTCTTTTGGATCAGATATGAGGCGGATTAGTGTTATTTTGGGTCTCTCAAATTCCAACTTGTATGGTGGAGATCAGAAAGTCTTGTCGGACGGTGTGGACTCTTGACATGTGCGAGCCCTTATTGTTGAGTACTCATATAGTACGAATCACATGTTTAAGGTGACACATTCTAACAGAGATTTGGCATGTAGTGTGTGAAAAGAATTATGGAAGCGTCAGGGTCAAAAAACATGCACCAATTTTCTTTTTCACTATCGAGCATGACTGAAATGCCTATAATGGAGAATGTGGGCATCGATCCCACTACCTCTCACATGCTAAGCGAGCGCTCTACCACTTGAGCTAATTCCCCTAATAGGCTCAGTGCTTTTGTTGTTCAGATCCTGGACAAAAGCTCAAGTCCAAACTGAGAGTGCAAAGCTCTACAGACACTGCAATTGATGATTTTTACATTTCTTTACTGTGAACAGCTGCATGGACTTGCATTTTAGCAGTGGCTCAAAGGTTGAGTAGATTTAATTTGATCGTTGACCGCCAATCAACCAAGAAGAGAAGGAAACTCGAGGTGTCAACTAATGTCTGTGCTTGGTCGATTACCGCAGACATCCCTCCTCATACCATTTGTATACTTTCATGGAACAGGCCTACCTCAGCCACACAACTTGCAGAAAGACTCCATCATGTAGGCCGGTTAGCTCAGCTGGATAGAGCGTGGTGCTAATAACGCCAAGGTCATGGGTTCGATCCCCATACGGGCCATTGATGATAGTCTTTTGGATCAGATATGAGGCGGATTAGTGTTATTTTGGGTCTCTCAAATTCCAACTTGTATGGTGGAGATCAGAAAGTCTTGTCGGACGGTGTGGACTCTTGACATGTGCGAGCCCTTATTGTTGAGTACTCATATAGTACGAATCACATGTTTAAGGTGACACATTCTAACAGAGATTTGGCATGTAGTGTGTGAAAAGAATTATGGAAGCGTCAGGGTCAAAAAACATGCACCAATTTTCTTTTTCACTATCGAGCATGACTGAAATGCCTATAATGGAGAATGTGGGCATCGATCCCACTACCTCTCGCATGCTAAGCGAGCGCTCTACCACTTGAGCTAATTCCCCTACGAGGCTCAGTGCTCTTGTTGTTCAGATCCTGGACAAAAGCTCAAGTCCAAACTGAGAGTGCAAAGCTCTACAGACACTGCAATTGATGATTTTTACATTTCTTTACTGTGAACAGCTGCATGGACTTGCATTTTAGCAGTGGCTCAAAGGTTGAGTAGATTTAATTTGATCGTTGACCGCCAATCAACCAAGAAGAGAAGGAAACTGGAGGTGTCAACTAATGTCTGTGCTTGGTCGATTACCGCAGACATCCCTCCTCATACCATTTGTATACTTTCATGGAACAGGCCTACCTCAGCCACACAACTTGCAGAAAGACTCCATCATGTAGGCCGGTTAGCTCAGCTGGATAGAGCGTGGTGCTAATAACGCCAAGGTCATGGGTTCGATCCCCATACGGGCCATTGATGATAGTCTTTTGGATCAGATATGAGGCGGATTAGTGTTATTTTGGGTCTCTCAAATTCCAACTTGTATGGTGGAGATCAGAAAGTCTTGTCGGACGGTGTGGACTCTTGACATGTGCGAGCCCTTATTGTTGAGTACTCATATAGTACGAATCACATGTTTAAGGTGACACATTCTAACAGAGATTTGGCATGTAGTGTGTGAAAAGAATTATGGAAGCGTCAGGGTCAAAAAACATGCACCAATTTTCTTTTTCACCATCGAGCATGACTGAAATGCCTAAAATGGAGAATGTGGGCATCGATCCCACTACCTCTCGCATGCTAAGCGAGCGCTCTACCACTTGAGCTAATTCCCCTAATAGGCTCAGTGCTTTTGTTGTTCAGATCCTGGACAAAAGCTCAAGTCCAAACTGAGAGTGCAAAGCTCTACAGACACTGCAATTGATGATTTTTACATTTCTTTACTGTGAACAGCTGCATGGACTTGCATTTTAGCAGTGGCTCAAAGGTTGAGTAGATTTAATTTGATCGTTGACCGCCAATCAACCAAGAAGAGAAGGAAACTGGAGGTGTCAACTAATGTCTGTGCTTGGTCGATTACCGCAGACATCCCTCCTCATACCATTTGTATACTTTCATGGAACAGGCCTACCTCAGCCACACAACTTGCAGAAAGCCTCCATCATGTAGGCCGGTTAGCTCAGCTGGTTAGAGCGTGGTGCTAATAACGCCAAGGTCATGGGTTCGATCCCCATACGGGCCATTGATGATAGTCTTTTGGATCAGATATGTGGCGGATTAGTGTTATTTTGGGTCTCTCAAATGCCAACTTGTATGGTGGAGATCAGAAAGTCTTGTCGGACGGTGTGGACTCTTGACATGTGCAAGCCCTTATTGTTGAGTACTCATATAGTACGAATCACATGTTTAAGGTGACACATTCTAACAGAGATTTGGCATGTAGTGTGTGAAAAGAATTATGGAAGCGTCAGGGTCAAAAACCATGCACCAATTTACTTTTTCACTATCGAGCATGACTGAAATTCCTATAATGGAGAATGTGGGCATCGATCCCACTACCTCTCGCATGCTAAGCGAGCGCTCTACCACTTGAGCTAATTCCCCTAGCAGGCTCAGTACTCTTGTTGTTCACATCCTGGACAAAAGCTCAAGTCCAAACTGAGAGTGCAAAGCTCTACAGACACTGCAATTGATGATTTTTACATTTCTTTACTGTGAACAGCTGCATGGACTTGCATTTTAGCAGTGGCTCAAAGGTTGAGTAGATTTAATTTGATCGTTGACCACCAATCAACCAAGAAGAGAAGGAAACTGGAGGTGTCAACTAATGTCTGTGCTTGGTCGATTACCGCAGACATCCCTCCTCATACCATTTGTATACTTTCATGGAACAGGCCTACCTCAGCCACACAACTTGCAGAAAGCCTCCATCATGTAGGCCGGTTAGCTCAGCTGGTTAGAGCGTGGTGCTAATAACGCCAAGGTCATGGGTTCGATCCCCATACGGGCCATTGATGATAGTCTTTTGGATCAGATATGAGGCGGATTAGTGTTATTTTGGGTCTCTCAAATGCCAACTTGTATGGTGGAGATCAGAAAGTCTTGTCGGACGGTGTGGACTCTTGACATGTGCAAGCCCTTATTGTTGAGTACTCATATAGTACGAATCACATGTTTAAGGTGACACATTCTAACAGAGATTTGGCATGTAGTGTGTGAAAAGAATTATGGAAGCGTCAGGGTCAAAAAACATGCACCAATTTTCTTTTTCACTATCGAGCATGACTGAAATGCCTATAATGGAGAATGTGGGCATCGATCCCACTACCTCTCGCATGCTAAGCGAGCGCTCTACCACTTGAGCTAATTCCCCTAGTAGGCTCAGTGCTCTTGTTGTTCAGATCCTGGACAAAAGCTCAAGTCCAAACTGAGAGTGCAAAGCTCTACAGACACTGCAATTGATGATTTTTACATTTCTTTACTGTGAACAGCTGCATGGACTTGCATTTTAGCAGTGGCTCAAAGGTTGAGTAGATTTAATTTGATCGTTGACCGCCAATCAACCAAGAAGAGAAGGAAACTGGAGGTGTCAACTAATGTCTGTGCTTGGTCGATTACCGCAGACATCCCTCCTCATACCATTTGTATACTTTCATGGAACAGGCCTACCTCAGCCACACAACTTGCAGAAAGCCTCCATCATGTAGGCCGGTTAGCTCAGCTGGTTAGAGCGTGGTGCTAATAACGCCAAGGTCATGGGTTCGATCCCCATACGGGCCATTGATGATAGTCTTTTGGATCAGATATGAGGCGGATTAGTGTTATTTTGGGTCTCTCAAATGCCAACTTGTATGGTGGAGATCAGAAAGTCTTGTCGGACGGTGTGGACTTTTGACATGTGCAAGCCCTTATTGTTGAGTACTCATATAGTACGAATCACATGTTTAAGGTGACACATTCTAACAGAGATTTGGCATGTAGTGTGTGAAAAGAATTATGGAAGCGTCAGGGTCAAAAAACATGCACCAATTTTCTTTTTCACTATCGAGCATGACTGAAATGCCTATAATGGAGAATGTGGGCATCGATCCCACTACCTCTCGCATGCTAAGCGAGCGCTCTACCACTTGAGCTAATTCCCCTTGTAGGCTCAGTGCTCTTGTTGTTCAGATCCTGGACAAAAGCTCAAGTCCAAACTGAGAGTGCAAAGCTCTACAGACACTGCAATTGATGATTTTTACATTTCTTTACTGTGAACAGCTGCATGGACTTGCATTTTAGCAGTGGCTCAAAGGTTGAGTAGATTTAATTTGATCGTTGACCGCCAATCAACCAAGAAGAGAAGGAAACTGGAGGTGTCAACTAATGTCTGTGCTTGGTCGATTACCGCAGACATCCCTCCTCATACCATTTGTATACTTTCATGGAACAGGCCTACCTCAGCCACACAACTTGCAGAAAGCCTCCATCATGTAGGCCGGTTAGCTCAGCTGGTTAGAGCGTGGTGCTAATAACGCCAAGGTCATGGGTTCGATCCCCATACGGGCCATTGATGATAGTCTTTTGGATCAGATATGAGGCGGATTAGTGTTATTTTGGGTCTCTCAAATGCCAACTTGTATGGTGGAGATCAGAAAGTCTTGTCGGACGGTGTGGACTTTTGACATGTGCGAGCCCTTATTGTTGAGTACTCATATAGTACGAATCACATGTTTAAGGTGACACATTCTAACAGAGATTTGGCATGTAGTGTGTGAAAAGAATTATGGAAGCGTCAGGGTCAAAAAACATGCACCAATTTTCTTTTTCACTATCGAGCATGACTGAAATGCCTATAATGGAGAATGTGGGCATCGATCCCACTACCTCTCGCATGCTCAGCGAGCGCTCTACCACTTGAGCTAATTCCCCTTGTAGGCTCAGTGCTCTTGTTGTTCAGATCCTGGACAAAAGCTCAAGTCCAAACTGAGAGTGCAAAGCTCTACAGACACTGCAATTGATGATTTTTACATTTCTTTACTGTGAACAGCTGCATGGACTTGCATTTTAGCAGTGGCTCAAAGGTTGAGTAGATTTAATTTGATCGTTGACCGCCAATCAACCAAGAAGAGAAGGAAACTGGAGGTGTCAACTAATGTCTGTGCTTGGTCGATTACCGCAGACATCCCTCCTCATACCATTTGTATACTTTCATGGAACAGGCCTACCTCAGCCACACAACTTGCAGAAAGACTCCATCATGTAGGCCGGTTAGCTCAGCTGGTTAGAGCGTGGTGCTAATAACGCCAAGGTCATGGGTTCGATCCACATACGGGCCATTGATGATAGTCTTTTGGATCAGATATGAGGCGGATTAGTGTTATTTTGGGTCTCTCAAATGCCAACTTGTATGGTGGAGATCAGAAAGTCTTGTCGGACGGTGTGGACTTTTGACATGTGCAAGCCCTTATTGTTGAGTACTCATATAGTACGAATCACATGTTTAAGGTGACACATTCTAACAGAGATTTGGCATGTAGTGTGTGAAAAGAATTATGGAAGCGTCAGGGTCAAAAAACATGCACCAATTTTCTTTTTCACTATCGAGCATGACTGAAATGCCTATAATGGAGAATGTGGGCATCGATCCCACTACCTCTCGCATGCTAAGCGAGCGCTCTACCACTTGAGCTAATTCCCCTTGTAGGCTCAGTGCTCTTGTTGTTCAGATCCTGGACAAAAGCTCAAGTCCAAACTGAGAGTGCAAAGCTCTACAGACACTGCAATTGATGATTTTTACATTTCTTTACTGTGAACAGCTGCATGGACTTGCATTTTAGCAGTGGCTCAAAGGTTGAGTAGATTTAATTTGATCGTTGACCGCCAATCAACCAAGAAGAGAAGGAAACTGGAGGTGTCAACTAATGTCTGTGCTTGGTCGATTACCGCAGACATCCCTCCTCATACCATTTGTATACTTTCATGGAACAGGCCTACCTCAGCCACACAACTTGCAGAAAGCCTCCATCATCTAGGCCGGTTAGCTCAGCTGGTTAGAGCGTGGTGCTAATAACGCCAAGGTCATGGGTTCGATCCCCATACGGGCCATTGATGATAGTCTTTTGGATCAGATATGTGGCGGATTAGTGTTATTTTGGGTCTCTCAAATGCCAACTTGTATGGTGGAGATCAGAAAGTCTTGTCGGACGGTGTGGACTCTTGACATGTGCAAGCCCTTATTGTTGAGTACTCATATAGTACGAATCACATGTTTAAGGTGACACATTCTAACAGAGATTTGGCATGTAGTGTGTGAAAAGAATTATGGAAGCGTCAGGGTCAAAAACCATGCACCAATTTACTTTTTCACTATCGAGCATGACTGAAATGCCTATAATGGAGAATGTGGGCATCGATCCCACTACCTCTCGCATGCTAAGCGAGCGCTCTACCACTTGAGCTAATTCCCCTAGTAGGCTCAGTGCTCTTGTTGTTCAGATCCTGGACAAAAGCTCAAGTCCAAACTGAGAGTGCAAAGCTCTACAGACACTGCAATTGATGATTTTTACATTTCTTTACTGTGAACAGCTGCATGGACTTGCATTTTAGCAGTGGCTCAAAGGTTGAGTAGATTTAATTTGATCGTTGACCGCCAATCAACCAAGAAGAGAAGGAAACTGGAGGTGTCAACTAATGTCTGTGCTTGGTCGATTACCGCAGACATCCCTCCTCATACCATTTGTATACTTTCATGGAACAGGCCTACCTCAGCCACACAACTTGCAGAAAGCCTCCATCATGTAGGCCGGTTAGCTCAGCTGGTTAGAGCGTGGTGCTAATAACGCCAAGGTCATGGGTTCGATCCCCATACGGGCCATTGATGATAGTCTTTTGGATCAGATATGAGGCGGATTAGTGTTATTTTGGGTCTCTCAAATGCCAACTTGTATGGTGGAGATCAGAAAGTCTTGTCGGACGGTGTGGACTTTTGACATGTGCAAGCCCTTATTGTTGAGTACTCATATAGTACGAATCACATGTTTAAGGTGACACATTCTAACAGAGATTTGGCATGTAGTGTGTGAAAAGAATTATGGAAGCGTCAGGGTCAAAAAACATGCACCAATTTTCTTTTTCACTATCGAGCATGACTGAAATGCCTATAATGGAGAATGTGGGCATCGATCCCACTACCTCTCGCATGCTAAGCGAGCGCTCTACCACTTGAGCTAATTCCCCTTGTAGGCTCAGTGCTCTTGTTGTTCAGATCCTGGACAAAAGCTCAAGTCCAAACTGAGAGTGCAAAGCTCTACAGACACTGCAATTGATGATTTTTACATTTCTTTACTGTGAACAGCTGCATGGACTTGCATTTTAGCAGTGGCTCAAAGGTTGAGTAGATTTAATTTGATTGTTGACCGCCAATCAACCAAGAAGAGAAGGAAACTGGAGGTGTCAACTAATGTCTGTGCTTGGTCGATTACCGCAGACATCCCTCCTCATACCATTTGTATACTTTCATGGAACAGGCCTACCTCAGCCACACAACTTGCAGAAAGACTCCATCATGTAGGCCGGTTAGCTCAGCTGGTTAGAGCGTGGTGCTAATAACGCCAAGGTCATGGGTTCAATCCCCATACGGGCCATTGATGATAGTCTTTTGGATCAGATATGAGGCGGATTAGTGTTATTTGGGTCTCTCAAATGCCAACTTGTATGGTGGAGATCAGAAAGTCTTGTCGGACGGTGTGGACTTTTGACATGTGCAAGCCCTTATTGTTGAGTACTCATATAGTACGAATCACATGTTTAAGGTGACACATTCTAACAGAGATTTGGCATGTAGTGTGTGAAAAGAATTATGGAGGCGTCAGGGTCAAAAAACATGCACCAATTTTCTTTTTCACTATCGAGCATGACTGAAATGCCTATAATGGAGAATGTGGGCATCGATCTCACTACCTCTCGCATGCTAAGCGAGCGCTCTACCACTTGAGCTAATTCACCTACGAGGCTCAGTGTTCTTGTTGTTCAGATCCTGGACAAAAGCTCAAGTCCAAACTGAGAGTGCAAAGCTCTACAGACACTGCAATTGATGATTTTTACATTTCTTTACTGTGAACAGCTGCATGGACTTGCATTTTAGCAGTGGCTCAAAGGTTGAGTAGATTTAATTTGATCGTTGACCGCCAATCAACCAAGAAGAGAAGGAAACTGGAGGTGTCAACTAATGTCTGTGCTTGGTCGATTACCGCAGACATCCCTCCTCATACCATTTGTATACTTTCATGGAACAGGCCTACCTCAGCCACACAACTTGCAGAAAGCCTCCATCATGTAGGCCGGTTAGCTCAGCTGGTTAGAGCGTGGTGCTAATAACGCCAAGGTCATGGGTTCGATCCCCATACGGGCCATTGATGATAGTCTTTTGGATCAGATATGAGGCGGATTAGTGTTATTTTGGGTCTCTCAAATGCCAACTTGTATGGTGGAGATCAGAAAGTCTTGTCGGACGGTGTGGACTTTTGACATGTGCAAGCCCTTATTGTTGAGTACTCATATAGTACGAATCACATGTTTAAGGTGACACATTCTAACAGAGATTTGGCATGTAGTGTGTGAAAAGAATTATGGAAGCGTCAGGGTCAAAAAACATGCACCAATTTTCTTTTTCACTATCGAGCATGACTGAAATGCCTATAATGGAGAATGTGGGCATCGATCCCACTACCTCTCGCATGCTAAGCGAGCGCTCTACCACTTGAGCTAATTCCCCTTGTAGGCTCAGTGCTCTTGTTGTTCAGATCCTGGACAAAAGCTCAAGTCCAAACTGAGAGTGCAAAGCTCTACAGACACTGCAATTGATGATTTTTACATTTCTTTACTGTGAACAGCTGCATGGACTTGCATTTTAGCAGTGGCTCAAAGGTTGAGTAGATTTAATTTGATCGTTGACCGCCAATCAACCAAGAAGAGAAGGAAACTGGAGGTGTCAACTAATGTCTGTGCTTGGTCGATTACCGCAGACATCCCTCCTCATACCATTTGTATACTTTCATGGAACAGGCCTACCTCAGCCACACAACTTGCAGAAAGACTCCATCATGTAGGCCGGTTAGCTCAGCTGGTTAGAGCGTGGTGCTAATAACGCCAAGGTCATGGGTTCGATCCCCATACGGGCCATTGATGATAGTCTTTTGGATCAGATATGAGGCGGATTAGTGTTATTTTGGGTCTCTCAAATGCCAACTTGTATGGTGGAGATCAGAAAGTCTTGTCGGACGGTGTGGACTTTTGACATGTGCAAGCCCTTATTGTTGAGTACTCATATAGTACGAATCACATGTTTAAGGTGACACATTCTAACAGAGATTTGGCATGTAGTGTGTGAAAAGAATTATGGAAGCGTCAGGGTCAAAAAACATGCACCAATTTTCTTTTTCACTATCGAGCATGACTGAAATGCCTATAATGGAGAATGTGGGCATCGATCCCACTACCTCTCGCATGCTAAGCGAGCGCTCTACCACTTGAGCTAATTCCCCTTGTAGGCTCAGTGCTCTTGTTGTTCAGATCCTGGACAAAAGCTCAAGTCCAAACTGAGAGTGCAAAGCTCTACAGACACTGCAATTGATGATTTTTACATTTCTTTACTGTGAACAGCTGCATGGACTTGCATTTTAGCAGTGGCTCAAAGGTTGAGTAGATTTAATTTGATCGTTGACCGCCAATCAACCAAGAAGAGAAGGAAACTGGAGGTGTCAACTAATGTCTGTGCTTGGTTGATTACCGCAGACATCCCTCCTCATACCATTTGTATACTTTCATGGAACAGGCCTACCTCAGCCACACAACTTGCAGAAAGACTCCATCATGTAGGCCGGTTAGCTCAGCTGGTTAGAGAGTGGTGCTAATAATGCCAAGGTCATGGGTTCGATCCCCATACGGGCCATTGATGATAGTCTTTTGGATCAGATATGAGGCGGATTAGTGTTATTTTGGGTCTCTCAAATGCCAACTTGTATGGTGGAGATCAGAAAGTCTTGTCGGACGGTGAGGACTCTTGACATGTGCAAGCCCTTATTGTTGAGTACTCATATAGTACGAATCACATGTTTAAGGTGACACATTCTAACAGAGATTTGGCATGTAGTGTGTGAAAAGAATTATGGAAGCGTCAGGGTCAAAAAACATGCACCAATTTTCTTTTTCACTATCGAGCATGACTGAAATGCCTATAATGGAGAATGTGGGCATCGATCCCACTACCTCTCGCATGCTAAGCGAGCGCTCTACCACTTGAGCTAATTCCCCTTGTAGGCTCAGTGCTCTTGTTGTTCAGATCCTGGACAAAAGCTCAAGTCCAAACTGAGAGTGCAAAGCTCTACAGACACTGCAATTGATGATTTTTACATTTCTTTACTGTGAACAGCTGCATGGACTTGCATTTTAGCAGTGGCTCAAAGGTTGAGTAGATTTAATTTGATCGTTGACCGCCAATCAACCAAGAAGAGAAGGAAACTGGAGGTGTCAACTAATGTCTGTGCTTGGTTGATTACCGCAGACATCCCTCCTCATACCATTTGTATACTTTCATGGAACAGGCCTACCTCAGCCACACAACTTGCAGAAAGACTCCATCATGTAGGCCAGTTAGCTCAGCTGGTTAGAGAGTGGTGCTAATAATGCCAAGGTCATGGGTTCGATCCCCATACGGGCCATTGATGATAGTCTTTTGGATCAGATATGAGGCGGATTAGTGTTATTTTGGGTCTCTCAAATGCCAACTTGTATGGTGGAGATCAGAAAGTCTTGTCGGACGGTGAGGACTCTTGACATGTGCAAGCCCTTATTGTTGAGTACTCATATAGTACGAATCACATGTTTAAGGTGACACATTCTAACAGAGATTTGGCATGTAGTGTGTGAAAAGAATTATGGAGGCGTCAGGGTCAAAAAACATGCACCAATTTTCTTTTTCACTATCGAGCATGACTGAAATGCCTATAATGGAGAATGTGGGCATCGATCCCACTACCTCTCGCATGCTAAGCGAGCGCTCTACCACTTGAGCTAATTCCCCTTGTAGGCTCAGTGCTCTTGTTGTTCAGATCCTGGACAAAAGCTCAAGTCCAAACTGAGAGTGCAAAGCTCTACAGACACTGCAATTGATGATTTTTACATTTCTTTACTGTGAACAGCTGCATGGACTTGCATTTTAGCAGTGGCTCAAAGGTTGAGTAGATTTAATTTGATCGTTGACCGCCAATCAACCAAGAAGAGAAGGAAACTGGAGGTGTCAACTAATGTCTGTGCTTGGTCGATTACCGCAGACATCCCTCCTCATACCATTTGTATACTTTCATGGAACAGGCCTACCTCAGCCACACAACTTGCAGAAAGACTCCATCATGTAGGCCGGTTAGCTCAGCTGGTTAGAGCGTGGTGCTAATAACGCCAAGGTCATGGGTTCGATCCCCATACGGGCCATTGATGATAGTCTTTTGGATCAGATATGAGGCGGATTAGTGTTATTTTGGGTCTCTCAAATGCCAACTTGTATGGTGGAGATCAGAAAGTCTTGTCGGACGGTGTGGACTCTTGACATGTGCAAGCCCTTATTGTTGAGTACTCATATAGTACGAATCACATGTTTAAGGTGACACATTCTAACAGAGATTTGGCATGTAGTGTGTGAAAAGAATTATGGAGGCGTCAGGGTCAAAAAACATGCACCAATTTTCTTTTTCACTATCGAGCATGACTGAAATGCCTATAATGGAGAATGTGGGCATCGATCTCACTACCTCTCGCATGCTAAGCGAGCGCTCTACCACTTGAGCTAATTCACCTACGAGGCTCAGTGTTCTTGTTGTTCAGATCCTGGACAAAAGCTCAAGTCCAAACTGAGAGTGCAAAGCTCTACAGACACTGCAATTGATGATTTTTACATTTCTTTACTGTGAACAGCTGCATGGACTTGCATTTTAGCAGTGGCTCAAAGGTTGAGTAGATTTAATTTGATCGTTGACCGCCAATCAACCAAGAAGAGAAGGAAACTGGAGGTGTCAACTAATGTCTGTGCTTGGTCGATTACCGCAGACATCCCTCCTCATACCATTTGTATACTTTCATGGAACAGGCCTACCTCAGCCACACAACTTGCAGAAAGCCTCCATCATGTAGGCCGGTTAGCTCAGCTGGTTAGAGCGTGGTGCTAATAACGCCAAGGTCATGGGTTCGATCCCCATACGGGCCATTGATGATAGTCTTTTGGATCAGATATGAGGCGGATTAGTGTTATTTTGGGTCTCTCAAATGCCAACTTGTATGGTGGAGATCAGAAAGTCTTGTCGGACGGTGTGGACTTTTGACATGTGCAAGCCCTTATTGTTGAGTACTCATATAGTACGAATCACATGTTTAAGGTGACACATTCTAACAGAGATTTGGCATGTAGTGTGTGAAAAGAATTATGGAAGCGTCAGGGTCAAAAAACATGCACCAATTTTCTTTTTCACTATCGAGCATGACTGAAATGCCTATAATGGAGAATGTGGGCATCGATCCCACTACCTCTCGCATGCTAAGCGAGCGCTCTACCACTTGAGCTAATTCCCCTTGTAGGCTCAGTGCTCTTGTTGTTCAGATCCTGGACAAAAGCTCAAGTCCAAACTGAGAGTGCAAAGCTCTACAGACACTGCAATTGATGATTTTTACATTTCTTTACTGTGAACAGCTGCATGGACTTGCATTTTAGCAGTGGCTCAAAGGTTGAGTAGATTTAATTTGATCGTTGACCGCCAATCAACCAAGAAGAGAAGGAAACTGGAGGTGTCAACTAATGTCTGTGCTTGGTCGATTACCGCAGACATCCCTCCTCATACCATTTGTATACTTTCATGGAACAGGCCTACCTCAGCCACACAACTTGCAGAAAGACTCCATCATGTAGGCCGGTTAGCTCAGCTGGTTAGAGAGTGGTGCTAATAATGCCAAGGTCATGGGTTCGATCCCCATACGGGCCATTGATGATAGTCTTTTGGATCAGATATGAGGCGGATTAGTGTTATTTTGGGTCTCTCAAATGCCAACTTGTATGGTGGAGATCAGAAAGTCTTGTCGGACGGTGTGGACTCTTGACATGTGCAAGTCCTTATTGTTGAGTACTCATATAGTACGAATCACATGTTTAAGGTGACACATTCTAACAGAGATTTGGCATGTAGTGTGTGAAAAGAATTATGGAAGCGTCAGGGTCAAAAAACATGCACCAATTTTCTTTTTCACTATCGAGCATGACTGAAATGCCTATAATGGAGAATGTGGGCATCGATCCCACTACCTCTCGCATGCTAAGCGAGCGCTCTACCACTTGAGCTAATTCCCCTTGTAGGCTCAGTGCTCTTGTTGTTCAGATCCTGGACAAAAGCTCAAGTCCAAACTGAGAGTGCAAAGCTCTACAGACACTGCAATTGATGATTTTTACATTTCTTTACTGTGAACAGCTGCATGGACTTGCATTTTAGCAGTGGCTCAAAGGTTGAGTAGATTTAATTTGATCGTTGACCGCCAATCAACCAAGAAGAGAAGGAAACTGGAGGTGTCAACTAATGTCTGTGCTTGGTCGATTACCGCAGACATCCCTCCTCATACCATTTGTATACTTTCATGGAACAGGCCTACCTCAGCCACACAACTTGCAGAAAGACTCCATCATGTAGGCCGGTTAGCTCAGCTGGTTAGAGCGTGGTGCTAATAACGCCAAGGTCATGGGTTCGATCCCCATACGGGCCTTTGATGATAGTCTTTTGGATCAGATATGAGGCGGATTAGTGTTATTTTGGGTCTCTCAAATGCCAACTTGTATGGTGGAGATCAGAAAGTCTTGTCGGACGGTGTGGACTTTTGACATGTGCAAGCCCTTATTGTTGAGTACTCATATAGTACGAATCACATGTTTAAGGTGACACATTCTAACAGAGATTTGGCATGTAGTGTGTGAAAAGAATTATGGAAGCGTCAGGGTCAAAAAACATGCACCAATTTTCTTTTTCACTATCGAGCATGACTGAAATGCCTATAATGGAGAATGTGGGCATCGATCCCACTACCTCTCGCATGCTAAGCGAGCGCTCTACCACTTGAGCTAATTCCCCTTGTAGGCTCAGTGCTCTTGTTGTTCAGATCCTGGACAAAAGCTCAAGTCCAAACTGAGAGTGCAAAGCTCTACAGACACTGCAATTGATGATTTTTACATTTCTTTACTGTGAACAGCTGCATGGACTTGCATTTGAGCAGTGGCTCAAAGGTTGAGTAGATTTAATTTGATCGTTGACCGCCAATCAACCAAGAAGAGAAGGAAACTGGAGGTGTCAACTAATGTCTGTGCTTGGTCGATTACCGCAGACATCCCTCCTCATACCATTTGTATACTTTCATGGAACAGGCCTACCTCAGCCACACAACTTGCAGAAAGCCTCCATCATGTAGGCCGGTTAGCTCAGCTGGTTAGAGAGTGGTGCTAATAATGCCAAGGTCATGGGTTCGATCCCCATACGGGCCATTGATGATAGTCTTTTGGATCAGATATGAGGCGGATTAGTGTTATTTTGGGTCTCTCAAATGCCAACTTGTATGGTGGAGATCAGAAAGTCTTGTCGGACGGTGTGGACTCTTGACGTGCAAGCCCTTATTGTTGAGTACTCATATAGTACGAATCACATGTTTAAGGTGACACATTCTAACAGAGATTTGGCATGTAGTGTGTGAAAAGAATTATGGAAGCGTCAGGGTCAAAAAACATGCACCAATTTTCTTTTTCACTATCGAGCATGACTGAAATGCCTATAATGGAGAATGTGGGCATCGATCCCACTACCTCTCGCATGCTAAGCGAGCGCTCTACCACTTGAGCTAATTCCCCTTGTAGGCTCAGTGCTCTTGTTGTTCAGATCCTGGACAAAAGCTCAAGTCCAAACTGAGAGTGCAAAGCTCTACAGACACTGCAATTGATGATTTTTACATTTCTTTACTGTGAACAGCTGCATGGACTTGCATTTTAGCAGTGGCTCAAAGGTTGAGTAGATTTAATTTGATCGTTGACCGCCAATCAACCAAGAAGAGAAGGAAACTGGAGGTGTCAACTAATGTCTGTGCTTGGTCGATTACCGCAGACATCCCTCCTCATACCATTTGTATACTTTCATGGAACAGGCCTACCTCAGCCACACAACTTGCAGAAAGCCTCCATCATGTAGGCCGGTTAGCTCAGCTGGTTAGAGCGTGGTGCTAATAACGCCAAGGTCATGGGTTCGATCCCCATACGGGCCATTGATGATAGTCTTTTGGATCAGATATGAGGCGGATTAGTGTTATTTTGGGTCTCTCAAATTCCAACTTGTATGGTGGAGATCAGAAAGTCTTGTCGGACGGTGTGGACTCTTGACATGTGCGAGCCCTTATTGTTGAGTACTCATATAGTACGAATCACATGTTTAAGGTGACACATTCTAACAGAGATTTGGCATGTAGTGTGTGAAAAGAATTATGGAAGCGTCAGGGTCAAAAAACATGCACCAATTTTCTTTTTCACTATCGAGCATGACTGAAATGCCTATAATGGAGAATGTGGGCATCGATCCCACTACCTCTCGCATGCTAAGCGAGCGCTCTACCACTTGAGCTAATTCCCCTACTAGGCTCAGTGCTCTTGTTGTTCAGATCCTGGACAAAAGCTCAAGTCCAAACTGAGAGTGCAAAGCTCTACAGACACTGCAATTGATGATTTTTACATTTCTTTACTGTGAACAGCTGCATGGACTTGCATTTTAGCAGTGGCTCAAAGGTTGAGTAGATTTAATTTGATCGTTGACCGCCAATCAACCAAGAAGAGAAGGAAACTGGAGGTGTCAACTAATGTCTGTGCTTGGTCGATTACCGCAGACATCCCTCCTCATACCATTTGTATACTTTCATGGAACAGGCCTACCTCAGCCACACAACTTGCAGAAAGCCTCCATCATGTAGGCCGGTTAGCTCAGCTGGTTAGAGCGTGGTGCTAATAACGCCAAGGTCATGGGTTCGATCCCCATACGGGCCATTGATGATAGTCTTTTGGATCAGATATGAGGCGGATTAGTGTTATTTTGGGTCTCTCAAATGCCAACTTGTATGGTGGAGATCAGAAAGTCTTGTCGGACGGTGTGGACTCTTGACATGTGCAAGCCCTTATTGTTGAGTACTCATATAGTACGAATCACATGTTTAAGGTGACACATTCTAACAGAGATTTGGCATGTAGTGTGTGAAAAGAATTATGGAAGTGTCAGGGTCAAAAAACATGCACCAATTTTCTTTTTCACTATCGAGCATGACTGAAATGCCTATAATGGAGAATGTGGGCATCGATCCCACTACCTCTCGCATGCTAAGCGAGCGCTCTACCACTTGAGCTAATTCCCCTTGTAGGCTCAGTGCTCTTGTTGTTCAGATCCTGGACAAAAGCTCAAGTCCAAACTGAGAGTGCAAAGCTCTACAGACACTGCAATTGATGATTTTTACATTTCTTTACTGTGAACAGCTGCATGGACTTGCATTTTAGCAGTGGCTCAAAGGTTGAGTAGATTTAATTTGATCGTTGACCGCCAATCAACCAAGAAGAGAAGGAAACTGGAGGTGTCAACTAATGTCTGTGCTTGGTCGATTACCGCAGACATCCCTCCTCATACCATTTGTATACTTTCATGGAACAGGCCTACCTCAGCCACACAACTTGCAGAAAGACTCCATCATGTAGGCCGGTTAGCTCAGCTGGTTAGAGCGTGGTGCTAATAACGCCAAGGTCATAGGTTCGATCCCCATACGGGCCATTGATGATAGTCTTTTGGATCAGATATGAGGCGGATTAGTGTTATTTTGGGTCTCTCAAATGCCAACTTGTATGGTGGAGATCAGAAAGTCTTGTCGGACGGTGTGGACTCTTGACATGTGCGAGCCCTTATTGTTGAGTACTCATATAGTACGAATCACATGTTTAAGGTGACACATTCTAACAGAGATTTGGCATGTAGTGTGTGAAAAGAATTATGGAAGCGTCAGGGTCAAAAAACATGCACCAATTTTCTTTTTCACTATCGAGCATGACTGAAATGCCTATAATGGAGAATGTGGGCATCGATCCCACTACCTCTCGCATGCTAAGCGAGCGCTCTACCACTTGAGCTAATTCCCCTAGGAAGCTCAGTGCTCTTGTTGTTCAGATCCTGGACAAAAGCTCAAGTCCAAACTGAGAGTGCAAAGCTCTACAGACACTGCAATTGATGATTTTTACATTTCTTTACTGTGAACAGCTGCATGGACTTGCATTTTAGCAGTGGCTCAAAGGTTGAGTAGATTTAATTTGATCGTTGACCGCCAATCAACCAAGAAGAGAAGGAAACTGGAGGTGTCAACTAATGTCTGTGCTTGGTCGATTACCGCAGACATCCCTCCTCATACCATTTGTATACTTTCATGGAACAGGCCTACCTCAGCCACACAACTTGCAGAAAGCCTCCATCATGTAGGCCGGTTAGCTCAGCTGGTTAGAGCGTGGTGCTAATAACGCCAAGGTCATGGGTTCGATCCCCATACGGGCCATTGATGATAGTCTTTTGGATCAGATATGAGGCGGATTAGTGTTATTTTGGGTCTCTCAAATTCCAACTTGTATGGTGGAGATCAGAAAGTCTTGTCGGACGGTGTGGACTCTTGACATGTGCGAGCCCTTATTGTTGAGTACTCATATAGTACGAATCACATGTTTAAGGTGACACATTCTAACAGAGATTTGGCATGTAGTGTGTGAAAAGAATTATGGAAGCGTCACGGTCAAAAAACATGCACCAATTTTCTTTTTCACTATCGAGCATGACTGAAATGCCTATAATGGAGAATGTGGGCATCGATCCCACTACCTCTCGCATGCTAAGCGAGCGCTCTACCACTTGAGCTAATTCCCCTACTAGGCTCAGTGCTCTTGTTGTTCAGATCCTGGACAAAAGCTCAAGTCCAAACTGAGAGTGCAAAGCTCTACAGACACTGCAATTGATGATTTTTACATTTCTTTACTGTGAACAGCTGCATGGACTTGCATTTTAGCAGTGGCTCAAAGGTTGAGTAGATTTAATTTGATCGTTGACCGCCAATCAACCAAGAAGAGAAGGAAACTGGAGGTGTCAACTAATGTCTGTGCTTGGTCGATTACCGCAGACATCCCTCCTCATACCATTTGTATACTTTCATGGAACAGGCCTACCTCAGCCACACAACTTGCAGAAAGCCACCATCATGTAGGCCGGTTAGCTCAGCTGGTTAGAGCGTGGTGCTAATAACGCCAAGGTCATGGGTTCGATCCCCATACGGGCCATTGATGATAGTCTTTTGGATCAGATATGAGGCGGATTAGTGTTGTTTTGGGTCTTTCAAATTCCAACTTGTATGGTGGAGATCAGAAAGTCTTGTCGGACGGTGTGGACTCTTGACATGTGCGAGCCCTTATTGTTGAGTACTCATATAGTACGAATCACATGTTTAAGGTGACACATTCTAACAGAGATTTGGCATGTAGTGTGTGAAAAGAATTATGGAAGCGTCAGGGTCAAAAAACATGCACCAATTTTCTTTTTCACTATCGAGCATGACTGAAATGCCTATAATGGAGAATGTGGGCATCGATCCCACTACCTCTCGCATGCTAAGCGAGCGCTCTACCACTTGAGCTAATTCCCCTACTAGGCTCAGTGCTCTTGTTGTTCAGATCCTGGACAAAAGCTCAAGTCCAAACTGAGAGTGCAAAGCTCTACAGACACTGCAATTGATGATTTTTACATTTCTTTACTGTGAACAGCTGCATGGACTTGCATTTTAGCAGTGGCTCAAAGGTTGAGTAGATTTAATTTGATCGTTGACCGCCAATCAACCAAGAAGAGAAGGAAACTGGAGGTGTCAACTAATGTCTGTGCTTGGTCGATTACCGCAGACATCCCTCCTCATACCATTTGTATACTTTCATGGAACAGGCCTACCTCAGCCACACAACTTGCAGAAAGCCTCCATCATGTAGGCCGGTTAGCTCAGCTGGTTAGAGCGTGGTGCTAATAACGCCAAGGTCATGGGTTCGATCCCCATACGGGCCATTGATGATAGTCTTTTGGATCAGATATGAGGCGGATTAGTGTTATTTTGGGTCTCTCAAATGCCAACTTGTATGGTGGAGATCAGAAAGTCTTGTCGGACGGTGTGGACTCTTGACATGTGCAAGCCCTTATTGTTGAGTACTCATATAGTACGAATCACATGTTTAAGGTGACACATTCTAACAGAGATTTGGCATGTAGTGTGTGAAAAGAATTATGGAAGCGTTAGGGTCAAAAAACATGCACCAATTTTCTTTTTCACTATCGAGCATGACTGAAATGCCTATAATGGAGAATGTGGGCATCGATCCCACTACCTCTCGCATGCTAAGCGAGCGCTCTACCACTTGAGCTAATTCCCCTTGTAGGCTCAGTGCTCTTGTTGTTCAGATCCTGGACAAAAGCTCAAGTCCAAACTGAGAGTGCAAAGCTCTACAGACACTGCAATTGATGATTTTTACATTTCTTTACTGTGAACAGCTGCATGGACTTGCATTTTAGCAGTGGCTCAAAGGTTGAGTAGATTTAATTTGATCGTTGACCGCCAATCAACCAAGAAGAGAAGGAAACTGGAGGTGTCAACTAATGTCTGTGCTTGGTCGATTACCGCAGACATCCCTCCTCATACCATTTGTATACTTTCATGGAACAGGCCTACCTCAGCCACACAACTTGCAGAACGCCTCCATCATGTAGGCCGGTTAGCTCAGCTGGTTAGAGCGTGGTGCTAATAACGCCAAGGTCATGGGTTCGATCCCCATACGGGCCATTGATGATAGTCTTTTGGATCAGATATGAGGCGGATTAGTGTTATTTTGGGTCTCTCAAATGCCAACTTGTATGGTGGAGATCAGAAAGTCTTGTCGGACGGTGTGGACTTTTGACATGTGCAAGCCCTTATTGTTGAGTACTCATATAGTACGAATCACATGTTTAAGGTGACACATTCTAACAGAGATTTGGCATGTAGTGTGTGAAAAGAATTATGGAAGCGTCAGGGTCAAAAAACATGCACCAATTTTCTTTTTCACTATCGAGCATGACTGAAATGCCTATAATGGAGAATGTGGGCATCGATCCCACTACCTCTCGCATGCTAAGCGAGCGCTCTACCACTTGAGCTAATTCCCCTTGTAGGCTCAGTGCTCTTGTTGTTCAGATCCTGGACAAAAGCTCAAGTCCAAACTGAGAGTGCAAAGCTCTACAGACACTGCAATTGATGATTTTTACATTTCTTTACTGTGAACAGCTGCATGGACTTGCATTTTAGCAGTGGCTCAAAGGTTGAGTAGATTTAATTTGATCGTTGACCGCCAATCAACCAAGAAGAGAAGGAAACTGGAGGTGTCAACTAATGTCTGTGCTTGGTCGATTACCGCAGACATCCCTCCTCATACCATTTGTATACTTTCATGGAACAGGCCTACCTCAGCCACACAACTTGCAGAAAGACTCCATCATGTAGGCCGGTTAGCTCAGCTGGTTGGAGAGTGGTGCTAATAATGCCAAGGTCATGGGTTCGATCCCCATACGGGCCATTGATGATAGTCTTTTGGATCAGATATGAGGCGGATTAGTGTTATTTTGGGTCTCTCAAATGCCAACTTGTATGGTGGAGATCAGAAAGTCTTGTCGGACGGTGTGGACTCTTGACATGTGCAAGCCCTTATTGTTGAGTACTCATATAGTACGAATCACATGTTTAAGGTGACACATTCTAACAGAGATTTGGCATGTAGTGTGTGAAAAGAATTATGGAAGCGTCAGGGTCAAAAAACATGCACCAATTTTCTTTTTCACTATTGAGCATGACTGAAATGCCTATAATGGAGAATGTGGGCATCGATCCCACTACCTCTCGCATGCTAAGCCAGCGCTCTACCACTTGAGCTAATTCCCCTTGTAGGCTCAGTGCTCTTGTTGTTCAGATCCTGGACAAAAGCTCAAGTCCAAACTGAGAGTGCAAAGCTCTACAGACACTGCAATTGATGATTTTTACATTTCTTTACTGTGAACAGCTGCATGGACTTGCATTTTAGCAGTGGCTCAAAGGTTGAGTAGATTTAATTTGATCGTTGACCGCCAATCAACCAAGAAGAGAAGGAAACTGGAGGTGTCAACTAATGTCTGTGCTTGGTCGATTACCGCAGACATCCCTCCTCATACCATTTGTATACTTTCATGGAACAGGCCTACCTCAGCCACACAACTTGCAGAAAGACTCCATCATGTAGGCCGGTTAGCTCAGCTGGTTAGAGCGTGGTGCTAATAACGCCAAGGTCATGGGTTCGATCCCCATACGGGCCATTGATGATAGTCTTTTGGATCAGATATGAGGCGGATTAGTGTTATTTGGGTCTCTCAAATGCCAACTTGTATGGTGGAGATCAGAAAGTCTTGTCGGACGGTGTGGACTTTTGACATGTGCAAGCCCTTATTGTTGAGTACTCATATAGTACGAATCACATGTTTAAGGTGACACATTCTAACAGAGATTTGGCATGTAGTGTGTGAAAAGAATTATGGAGGCGTCAGGGTCAAAAAACATGCACCAATTTTCTTTTTCACTATCGAGCATGACTGAAATGCCTATAATGGAGAATGTGGGCATCGATCTCACTACCTCTCGCATGCTAAGCGAGCGCTCTACCACTTGAGCTAATTCACCTACGAGGCTCAGTGTTCTTGTTTTTCAGATCCTGGACAAAAGCTCAAGTCCAAACTGAGAGTGCAAAGCTCTACAGACACTGCAATTGATGATTTTTACATTTCTTTACTGTGAACAGCTGCATGGACTTGCATTTTAGCAGTGGCTCAAAGGTTGAGTAGATTTAATTTGATCGGTGACCGCCAATCAACCAAGAAGAGAAGGAAACTGGAGGTGTCAACTAATGTCTGTGCTTGGTCGATTACCGCAGACATCCCTCCTCATACCATTTGTATACTTTCATGGAACAGGCCTACCTCAGCCACACAACTTGCAGAAAGCCTCCATCATGTAGGCTGGTTAGCTCAGCTGGTTAGAGCGTGGTGCTAATAACGCCAAGGTCATGGGTTCGATCCCCATACGGGCCATTGATGATAGTCTTTTGGATCAGATATGAGGCGGATTAGTGTTATTTTGGGTCTCTCAAATGCCAACTTGTATGGTGGAGATCAGAAAGTCTTGTCGGACGGTGTGGACTTTTGACATGTGCAAGCCCTTATTGTTGAGTACTCATATAGTACGAATCACATGTTTAAGGTGACACATTCTAACAGAGATTTGGCATGTAGTGTGTGAAAAGAATTATGGAAGCGTCAGGGTCAAAAAACATGCACCAATTTTCTTTTTCACTATCGAGCATGACTGAAATGCCTATAATGGAGAATGTGGGCATCGATCCCACTACCTCTCGCATGCTAAGCGAGCGCTCTACCACTTGAGCTAATTCCCCTTGTAGGCTCAGTGCTCTTGTTGTTCAGATCCTGGACAAAAGCTCAAGTCCAAACTGAGAGTGCAAAGCTCTACAGACACTGCAATTGATGATTTTTACATTTCTTTACTGTGAACAGCTGCATGGACTTGCATTTTAGCAGTGGCTCAAAGGTTGAGTAGATTTAATTTGATCGTTGACCGCCAATCAACCAAGACGAGAAGGAAACTGGAGGTGTCAACTAATGTCTGTGCTTGGTCGATTACCGCAGACATCCCTCCTCATACCATTTGTATACTTTCATGGAACAGGCCTACCTCAGCCACACAACTTGCAGAAAGACTCCATCATGTAGGCCGGTTAGCTCAGCTGGTTAGAGCGTGGTGCTAATAACGCCAAGGTCATGGGTTCGATCCCCATACGGGCCATTGATGATAGTCTTTTGGATCAGATATGAGGCGGATTAGTGTTATTTTGGGTCTCTCAAATGCCAACTTGTATGGTGGAGATCAGAAAGTCTTGTCGGACGGTGTGGACTTTTGACATGTGCAAGCCCTTATTGTTGAGTACTCATATAGTACGAATCACATGTTTAAGGTGACACATTCTAACAGAGATTTGGCATGTAGTGTGTGAAAAGAATTATGGAAGCGTCAGGGTCAAAAAACATGCACCAATTTTCTTTTTCACTATCGAGCATGACTGAAATGCCTATAATGGAGAATGTGGGCATCGATCCCACTACCTCTCGCATGCTAAGCGAGCGCTCTACCACTTGAGCTAATTCCCCTTGTAGGCTCAGTGCTCTTGTTGTTCAGATCCTGGACAAAAGCTCAAGTCCAAACTGAGAGTGCAAAGCTCTACAGACACTGCAATTGATGATTTTTACATTTCTTTACTGTGAACAGCTGCATGGACTTGCATTTTAGCAGTGGCTCAAAGGTTGAGTAGATTTAATTTGATCGTTGACCGCCAATCAACCAAGAAGAGAAGGAAACTGGAGGTGTCAACTAATGTCTGTGCTTGGTTGATTACCGCAGACATCCCTCCTCATACCATTTGTATACTTTCATGGAACAGGCCTACCTCAGCCACACAACTTGCAGAAAGACTCCATCATGGAGGCCGGTTAGCTCAGCTGGTTAGAGAGTGGTGCTAATAATGCCAAGGTCATGGGTTCGATCCCCATACGGGCCATTGATGATAGTCTTTTGGATCAGATATGAGGCGGATTAGTGTTATTTTGGGTCTCTCAAATGCCAACTTGTATGGTGGAGATCAGAAAGTCTTGTCGGACGGTGAGGACTCTTGACATGTGCAAGCCCTTATTGTTGAGTACTCATATAGTACGAATCACATGTTTAAGGTGACACATTCTAACAGAGATTTGGCATGTAGTGTGTGAAAAGAATTATGGAAGCGTCAGGGTCAAAAAACATGCACCAATTTTCTTTTTCACTATCGAGCATGACTGAAATGCCTATAATGGAGAATGTGGGCATCGATCCCACTACCTCTCGCATGCTAAGCGAGCGCTCTACCACTTGAGCTAATTCCCCTTGTAGGCTCAGTGCTCTTGTTGTTCAGATCCTGGACAAAAGCTCAAGTCCAAACTGAGAGTGCAAAGCTCTACAGACACTGCAATTGATGATTTTTACATTTCTTTACTGTGAACAGCTGCATGGACTTGCATTTTAGCAGTGGCTCAAAGGTTGAGTAGATTTAATTTGATCGTTGACCGCCAATCAACCAAGAAGAGAAGGAAACTGGAGGTGTCAACTAATGTCTGTGCTTGGTCGATTACCGCAGACATCCCTCCTCATACCATTTGTATACTTTCATGGAACAGGCCTACCTCAGCCACACAACTTGCAGAAAGACTCCATCATGTAGGCCGGTTAGCTCAGCTGGTTAGAGAGTGGTGCTAATAATGCCAAGGTCATGGGTTCGATCCCCATACGGGCCATTGATGATAGTCTTTTGGATCAGATATGAGGCGGATTAGTGTTATTTTGGGTCTCTCAAATGCCAACTTGTATGGTGGAGATCAGAAAGTCTTGTCGGACGGTGAGGACTCTTGACATGTGCAAGCCCTTATTGTTGAGTACTCATATAGTACGAATCACATGTTTAAGGTGACACATTCTAACAGAGATTTGGCATGTAGTGTGTGAAAAGAATTATGGAGGCGTCAGGGTCAAAAAACATGCACCAATTTTCTTTTTCACTATCGAGCATGACTGAAATGCCTATAATGGAGAATGTGGGCATCGATCTCACTACCTCTCGCATGCTAAGCGAGCGCTCTACCACTTGAGCTAATTCACCTACGAGGCTCAGTGTTCTTGTTGTTCAGATCCTGGACAAAAGCTCAAGTCCAAACTGAGAGTGCAAAGCTCTACAGACACTGCAATTGATGATTTTTACATTTCTTTACTGTGAACAGCTGCATGGACTTGCATTTTAGCAGTGGCTCAAAGGTTGAGTAGATTTAATTTGATCGTTGACCGCCAATCAACCAAGAAGAGAAGGAAACTGGAGGTGTCAACTAATGTCTGTGCTTGGTCGATTACCGCAGACATCCCTCCTCATACCATTTGTATACTTTCATGGAACAGGCCTACCTCAGCCACACAACTTGCAGAAAGCCTCCATCATGTAGGCCGGTTAGCTCAGCTGGTTAGAGCGTGGTGCTAATAACGCCAAGGTCATGGGTTCGATCCCCATACGGGCCATTGATGATAGTCTTTTGGATCAGATATGAGGCGGATTAGTGTTATTTTGGGTCTCTCAAATGCCAACTTGTATGGTGGAGATCAGAAAGTCTTGTCGGACGGTGTGGACTTTTGACATGTGCAAGCCCTTATTGTTGAGTACTCATATAGTACGAATCACATGTTTAAGGTGACACATTCTAACAGAGATTTGGCATGTAGTGTGTGAAAAGAATTATGGAAGCGTCAGGGTCAAAAAACATGCACCAATTTTCTTTTTCACTATCGAGCATGACTGAAATGCCTATAATGGAGAATGTGGGCATCGATCCCACTACCTCTCGCATGCTAAGCGAGCGCTCTACCACTTGAGCTAATTCCCCTTGTAGGCTCAGTGCTCTTGTTGTTCAGATCCTGGACAAAAGCTCAAGTCCAAACTGAGAGTGCAAAGCTCTACAGACACTGCAATTGATGATTTTTACATTTCTTTACTGTGAACAGCTGCATGGACTTGCATTTTAGCAGTGGCTCAAAGGTTGAGTAGATTTAATTTGATCGTTGACCGCCAATCAACCAAGAAGAGAAGGAAACTGGAGGTGTCAACTAATGTCTGTGCTTGGTCGATTACCGCAGACATCCCTCCTCATACCATTTGTATACTTTCATGGAACAGGCCTACCTCAGCCACACAACTTGCAGAAAGACTCCATCATGTAGGCCGGTTAGCTCAGCTGGTTAGAGAGTGGTGCTAATAATGCCAAGGTCATGGGTTCGATCCCCATACGGGCCATTGATGATAGTCTTTTGGATCAGATATGAGGCGGATTAGTGTTATTTTGGGTCTCTCAAATGCCAACTTGTATGGTGGAGATCAGAAAGTCTTGTCGGACGGTGTGGACTCTTGACATGTGCAAGCCCTTATTGTTGAGTACTCATATAGTACGAATCACATGTTTAAGGTGACACATTCTAACAGAGATTTGGCATGTAGTGTGTGAAAAGAATTATGGAAGCGTCAGGGTCAAAAAACATGCACCAATTTTCTTTTTCACTATCGAGCATGACTGAAATGCCTATAATGGAGAATGTGGGCATCGATCCCACTACCTCTCGCATGCTAAGCGAGCGCTCTACCACTTGAGCTAATTCCCCTTGTAGGCTCAGTGCTCTTGTTGTTCAGATCCTGGACAAAAGCTCAAGTCCAAACTGAGAGTGCAAAGCTCTACAGACACTGCAATTGATGATTTTTACATTTCTTTACTGTGAACAGCTGCATGGACTTGCATTTTAGCAGTGGCTCAAAGGTTGAGTAGATTTAATTTGATCGTTGACCGCCAATCAACCAAGAAGAGAAGGAAACTGGAGGTGTCAACTAATGTCTGTGCTTGGTCGATTACCGCAGACATCCCTCCTCATACCATTTGTATACTTTCATGGAACAGGCCTACCTCAGCCACACAACTTGCAGAAAGACTCCATCATGTAGGCCGGTTAGCTCAGCTGGTTAGAGCGTGGTGCTAATAACGCCAAGGTCATGGGTTCGATCCCCATACGGGCCTTTGATGATAGTCTTTTGGATCAGATATGAGGCGGATTAGTGTTATTTTGGGTCTCTCAAATGCCAACTTGTATGGTGGAGATCAGAAAGTCTTGTCGGACGGTGTGGACTTTTGACATGTGCAAGCCCTTATTGTTGAGTACTCATATAGTACGAATCACATGTTTAAGGTGACACATTCTAACAGAGATTTGGCATGTAGTGTGTGAAAAGAATTATGGAAGCGTCAGGGTCAAAAAACATGCACCAATTTTCTTTTTCACTATCGAGCATGACTGAAATGCCTATAATGGAGAATGTGGGCATCGATCCCACTACCTCTCGCATGCTAAGCGAGCGCTCTACCACTTGAGCTAATTCCCCTTGTAGGCTCAGTGCTCTTGTTGTTCAGATCCTGGACAAAAGCTCAAGTCCAAACTGAGAGTGCAAAGCTCTACAGACACTGCAATTGATGATTTTTACATTTCTTTACTGTGAACAGCTGCATGGACTTGCATTTGAGCAGTGGCTCAAAGGTTGAGTAGATTTAATTTGATCGTTGACCGCCAATCAACCAAGAAGAGAAGGAAACTGGAGGTGTCAACTAATGTCTGTGCTTGGTCGATTACCGCAGACATCCCTCCTCATACCATTTGTATACTTTCATGGAACAGGCCTACCTCAGCCACACAACTTGCAGAAAGCCTCCATCATGTAGGCCGGTTAGCTCAGCTGGTTAGAGAGTGGTGCTAATAATGCCAAGGTCATGGGTTCGATCCCCATACGGGCCATTGATGATAGTCTTTTGGATCAGATATGAGGCGGATTAGTGTTATTTTGGGTCTCTCAAATGCCAACTTGTATGGTGGAGATCAGAAAGTCTTGTCGGACGGTGTGGACTCTTGACATGTGCAAGCCCTTATTGTTGAGTACTCATATAGTACGAATCACATGTTTAAGGTGACACATTCTAACAGAGATTTGGCATGTAGTGTGTGAAAAGAATTATGGAAGCGTCAGGGTCAAAAAACATGCACCAATTTTCTTTTTCACTATCGAGCATGACTGAAATGCCTATAATGGAGAATGTGGGCATCGATCCCACTACCTCTCGCATGCTAAGCGAGCGCTCTACCACTTGAGCTAATTCCCCTTGTAGGCTCAGTGCTCTTGTTGTTCAGATCCTGGACAAAAGCTCAAGTCCAAACTGAGAGTGCAAAGCTCTACAGACACTGCAATTGATGATTTTTACATTTCTTTACTGTGAACAGCTGCATGGACTTGCATTTTAGCAGTGGCTCAAAGGTTGAGTAGATTTAATTTGATCGTTGACCGCCAATCAACCAAGAAGAGAAGGAAACTGGAGGTGTCAACTAATGTCTGTGCTTGGTCGATTACCGCAGACATCCCTCCTCATACCATTTGTATACTTTCATGGAACAGGCCTACCTCAGCCACACAACTTGCAGAAAGCCTCCATCATGTAGGCCGGTTAGCTCAGCTGGTTAGAGCGTGGTGCTAATAACGCCAAGGTCATGGGTTCGATCCCCATACGGGCCATTGATGATAGTCTTTTGGATCAGATATGAGGCGGATTAGTGTTATTTTGGGTCTCTCAAATTCCAACTTGTATGGTGGAGATCAGAAAGTCTTGTCGGACGGTGTGGACTCTTGACATGTGCGAGCCCTTATTGTTGAGTACTCATATAGTACGAATCACATGTTTAAGGTGACACATTCTAACAGAGATTTGGCATGTAGTGTGTGAAAAGAATTATGGAAGCGTCAGGGTCAAAAAACATGCACCAATTTTCTTTTTCACTATCGAGCATGACTGAAATGCCTATAATGGAGAATGTGGGCATCGATCCCACTACCTCTCGCATGCTAAGCGAGCGCTCTACCACTTGAGCTAATTCCCCTACTAGGCTCAGTGCTCTTGTTGTTCAGATCCTGGACAAAAGCTCAAGTCCAAACTGAGAGTGCAAAGCTCTACAGACACTGCAATTGATGATTTTTACATTTCTTTACTGTGAACAGCTGCATGGACTTGCATTTTAGCAGTGGCTCAAAGGTTGAGTAGATTTAATTTGATCGTTGACCGCCAATCAACCAAGAAGAGAAGGAAACTGGAGGTGTCAACTAATGTCTGTGCTTGGTCGATTACCGCAGACATCCCTCCTCATACCATTTGTATACTTTCATGGAACAGGCCTACCTCAGCCACACAACTTGCAGAAAGACTCCATCAAGTAGGCCGGTTAGCTCAGCTGGTTAGAGCGTGGTGCTAATAACGCCAAGGTCATGGGTTCGATCCCCATACGGGCCATTGATGATAGTCTTTTGGATCAGATATGAGGCGGATTAGTGTTATTTTGGGTCTCTCAAATGCCAACTTGTATGGTGGAGATCAGAAAGTCTTGTCGGACGGTGTGGACTCTTGACATGTGCAAGCCCTTATTGTTGAGTACTCATATAGTACGAATCACATGTTTAAGGTGACACATTCTAACAGAGATTTGGCATGTAGTGTGTGAAAAGAATTATGGAAGTGTCAGGGTCAAAAAACATGCACCAATTTTCTTTTTCACTATCGAGCATGACTGAAATGCCTATAATGGAGAATGTGGGCATCGATCCCACTACCTCTCGCATGCTAAGCGAGCGCTCTACCACTTGAGCTAATTCCCCTTGTAGGCTCAGTGCTCTTGTTGTTCAGATCCTGGACAAAAGCTCAAGTCCAAACTGAGAGTGCAAAGCTCTACAGACACTGCAATTGATGATTTTTACATTTCTTTACTGTGAACAGCTGCATGGACTTGCATTTTAGCAGTGGCTCAAAGGTTGAGTAGATTTAATTTGATCGTTGACCGCCAATCAACCAAGAAGAGAAGGAAACTGGAGGTGTCAACTAATGTCTGTGCTTGGTCGATTACCGCAGACATCCCTCCTCATACCATTTGTATACTTTCATGGAACAGGCCTACCTCAGCCACACAACTTGCAGAAAGACTCCATCATGTAGGCCGGTTAGCTCAGCTGGTTAGAGCGTGGTACTAATAACGCCAAGGTCATAGGTTCGATCCCCATACGGGCCATTGATGATAGTCTTTTGGATCAGATATGAGGCGGATTAGTGTTATTTTGGGTCTCTCAAATGCCAACTTGTATGGTGGAGATCAGAAAGTCTTGTCGGACGGTGTGGACTCTTGACATGTGCGAGCCCTTATTGTTGAGTACTCATATAGTACGAATCACATGTTTAAGGTGACACATTCTAACAGAGATTTGGCATGTAGTGTGTGAAAAGAATTATGGAAGCGTCAGGGTCAAAAAACATGCACCAATTTTCTTTTTCACTATCGAGCATGACTGAAATGCCTATAATGGAGAATGTGGGCATCGATCCCACTACCTCTCGCATGCTAAGCGAGCGCTCTACCACTTGAGCTAATTCCCCTAGGAAGCTCAGTGCTCTTGTTGTTCAGATCCTGGACAAAAGCTCAAGTCCAAACTGAGAGTGCAAAGCTCTACAGACACTGCAATTGATGATTTTTACATTTCTTTACTGTGAACAGCTGCATGGACTTGCATTTTAGCAGTGGCTCAAAGGTTGAGTAGATTTAATTTGATCGTTGACCGCCAATCAACCAAGAAGAGAAGGAAACTGGAGGTGTCAACTAATGTCTGTGCTTGGTCGATTACCGCAGACATCCCTCCTCATACCATTTGTATACTTTCATGGAACAGGCCTACCTCAGCCACACAACTTGCAGAAAGCCTCCATCATGTAGGCCGGTTAGCTCAGCTGGTTAGAGCGTGGTGCTAATAACGCCAAGGTCATGGGTTCGATCCCCATACGGGCCATTGATGATAGTCTTTTGGATCAGATATGAGGCGGATTAGTGTTATTTTGGGTCTCTCAAATTCCAACTTGTATGGTGGAGATCAGAAAGTCTTGTCGGACGGTGTGGACTCTTGACATGTGCGAGCCCTTATTGTTGAGTACTCATATAGTACGAATCACATGTTTAAGGTGACACATTCTAACAGAGATTTGGCATGTAGTGTGTGAAAAGAATTATGGAAGCGTCAGGGTCAAAAAACATGCACCAATTTTCTTTTTCACTATCGAGCATGACTGAAATGCCTATAATGGAGAATGTGGGCATCGATCCCACTACCTCTCGCATGCTAAGCGAGCGCTCTACCACTTGAGCTAATTCCCCTACTAGGCTCAGTGCTCTTGTTGTTCAGATCCTGGACAAAAGCTCAAGTCCAAACTGAGAGTGCAAAGCTCTACAGACACTGCAATTGATGATTTTTACATTTCTTTACTGTGAACAGCTGCATGGACTTGCATTTTAGCAGTGGCTCAAAGGTTGAGTAGATTTAATTTGATCGTTGACCGCCAATCAACCAAGAAGAGAAGGAAACTGGAGGTGTCAACTAATGTCTGTGCTTGGTCGATTACCGCAGACATCCCTCCTCATACCATTTGTATACTTTCATGGAACAGGCCTACCTCAGCCACACAACTTGCAGAAAGCCTCCATCATGTAGGCCGGTTAGCTCAGCTGGTTAGAGCGTGGTGCTAATAATGCCAAGGTCATGGGTTCGATCCCCATACGGGCCATTGATGATAGTCTTTTGGATCAGATATGAGGCGGATTAGTGTTATTTTGGGTCTTTCAAATTCCAACTTGTATGGTGGAGATCAGAAAGTCTTGTCGGACGGTGTGGACTCTTGACATGTGCGAGCCCTTATTGTTGAGTACTCATATAGTACGAATCACATGTTTAAGGTGACACATTCTAACAGAGATTTGGCATGTAGTGTGTGAAAAGAATTATGGAAGCGTCAGGGTCAAAAAACATGCACCAATTTTCTTTTTCACTATCGAGCATGACTGAAATGCCTATAATGGAGAATGTGGGCATCGATCCCACTACCTCTCGCATGCTAAGCGAGCGCTCTACCACTTGAGCTAATTCCCCTACTAGGCTCAGTGCTCTTGTTGTTCAGATCCTGGACAAAAGCTCAAGTCCAAACTGAGAGTGCAAAGCTCTACAGACACTGCAATTGATGATTTTTACATTTCTTTACTGTGAACAGCTGCATGGACTTGCATTTTAGCAGTGGCTCAAAGGTTGAGTAGATTTAATTTGATCGTTGACCGCCAATCAACCAAGAAGAGAAGGAAACTGGAGGTGTCAACTAATGTCTGTGCTTGGTCGATTACCGCAGACATCCCTCCTCATACCATTTGTATACTTTCATGGAACAGGCCTACCTCAGCCACACAACTTGCAGAAAGCTTCCATCATGTAGGCCGGTTAGCTCAGCTGGTTAGAGCGTGGTGCTAATAACGCCAAGGTCATGGGTTCGATCCCCATACGGGCCATTGATGATAGTCTTTTGGATCAGATATGAGGCGGATTAGTGTTATTTTGGGTCTCTCAAATGCCAACTTGTATGGTGGAGATCAGAAAGTCTTGTCGGACGGTGTGGACTCTTGACATGTGCAAGCCCTTATTGTTGAGTACTCATATAGTACGAATCACATGTTTAAGGTGACACATTCTAACAGAGATTTGGCAAGTAGTGTGTGAAAAGAATTATGGCAGCGTCAGGGTCAAAAAACATGCACCAATTTTCTTTTTCACTATCGAGCATGACTGAAATGCCTATAATGGAGAATGTGGGCATCGATCCCACTACCTCTCACATGCTAAGCGAGCGCTCTACCACTTGAGCTAATTCCCCTAGTAGGGTCAGTGCTCTTGTTGTTCAGATCCTGGACAAAAGCTCAAGTCCAAACTGAGAGTGCAAAGCTCTACAGACACTGCAATTGATGATTTTTACATTTCTTTACTGTGAACAGCTGCATGGACTTGCATTTTAGCAGTGGCTCAAAGGTTGAGTAGATTTAATTTGATCGTTGACCGCCAATCAACCAAGAAGAGAAGGAAACTGAAGGTGTCAACTAATGTCTGTGCTTGGTCGATTACCGCAGACATCCCTCCTCATACCATTTGTATACTTTCATGGAACAGGCCTACCTCAGCCACACAACTTGCAGAAAGCCTCCATCATGTAGGCCGGTTAGCTCAGCTGGTTAGAGCGTGGTGCTAATAACGCCAAGGTCATGGGTTCGATCCCCATACGGGCCATTGATGATAGTCTTTTGGATCAGATATGAGGCGGATTAGTGTTATTTTGGGTCTCTCAAATGCCAACTTGTATGGTGGAGATCAGAAAGTCTTGTCGGACGGTGTGGACTCTTGACATGTGCAAGCCCTTATTGTTGAGTACTCATATAGTACGAATCACATGTTTAAGGTGACACATTCTAACAGAGATTTGGCAAGTAGTGTGTGAAAAGAATTATGGCAGCGTCAGGGTCAAAAAACATGCACCAATTTTCTTTTTCACTATCGAGCATGACTGAAATGCCTATAATGGAGAATGTGGACATCGATCCCACTACCTCTCGCATGCTAAGCGAGCGCTCTACCACTTGAGCTAATTCCCCTACGGGGCTCAGTGTTCTTGTTGTTCAGATCCTCGACAAAAGCTCAAGTCCAAACTGAGAGTGCAAAGCTCTACAGACACTGCAATTGATGATTTTTACATTTCTTTACTGTGAACAGCTGCATGGACTTGCATTTTAGCAGTGGCTCAAAGGTTGAGTAGATTTAATTTGATCGTTGACCGCCAATCAACCAAGAAGAGAAGGAAACTGGAGGTGTCAACTAATGTCTGTGCTTGGTCGATTACCGCAAACATCCCTCCTCATACCATTTGTATACTTTCATGGAACAGGCCTACCTCAGCCACACAACTTGCAGAAAGCCTCCATCATGTAGGCCGGTTAGCTCAGCTGGTTAGAGCGTGGTGCTAATAACGCCAAGGTCATGGGTTCGATCCCCATACGGGCCATTGATGATAGTCTTTTGGATCAGATATGAGGCGGATTAGTGTTATTTTGGGTCTCTCAAATGCCAACTTGTATGGTGGAGATCAGAAAGTCTTGTCGGACGGTGTGGACTCTTGACATGTGCGAGCCCTTATTGTTGAGTACTCATATAGTACGAATCACATGTTTAAGGTGACACATTCTAACAGAGATTTGGCATGTAGTGTGTGAAAAGAATTATGGAAGCGTCAGGGTCAAAAAACATGCACCAATTTTCTTTTTCACTATCGAGCATGACTGAAATGCCTATAATGGAGAATGTGGGCATCGATCCCACTACCTCTTACATGCTAAGCGAGCGCTCTACCACTTGAGCTAATTCCCCTAGTAGGCTCAGTGCTCTTGTTGTTCAGATCCTGGACAAAAGCTCAAGTCCAAACTGAGAGTGCAAAGCTCTACAGACACTGCAATTGATGATTTTTACATTTCTTTACTGTGAACAGCTGCATGGACTTGCATTTTAGCAGTGGCTCAAAGGTTGAGTAGATTTAATTTGATCGTTGACCGCCAATCAACCAAGAAGAGAAGGGAACTGGAGGTGTCAACTAATGTCTGTGCTTGGTCGATTACCGCAGACATCCCTCCTCATACCATTTGTATACTTTCATGGAAAAGGCCTACCTCAGCCACACAACTTGCAGAAAGCATCCATCATGTAGGCCGGTTAGCTCAGCTGGTTAGAGCGTGGTGCTAATAACGCCAAGGTCATGGGTTCGATCCCCATACGGGCCATTGATGATAGTCTTTTGGATCAGATATGAGGCGGATTAGTGTTATTTTGGGTCTCTCAAATTCCAACTTGTATGGTGGAGATCAGAAAGTCTTGTCGGACAGTGTGGACTCTTGACATGTGCGAGCCCTTATTGTTGAGTACTCATATAGTACGAATCACATGTTTAAGGTGACACATTCTAACAGAGATTTGGCATGTAGTGTGTGAAAAGAATTATGGAAGCGTCAGGGTCAAAAAACATGCACCAATTTTCTTTTTCACTATCGAGCATGACTCAAATGCCTATAATGGAGAATGTGGGCATCGATCCCACTACCTCTCGCATGCTAAGCGAGCGCTCTACCACTTGAGCTAATTCCCCTACTAGGCTCAGTGCTCTTGTTGTTCAGATCCTGGACAAAAGCTCAAGTCCAAACTGAGAGTGCAAAGCTCTACAGACACTGCAATTGATGATTTTTACATTTCTTTACTGTGAACAGCTGCATGGACTTGCATTTTAGCAGTGGCTCAAAGGTTGAGTAGATTTAATTTGATCGTTGACCGCCAATCAACCAAGAAGAGAAGGAAACTGGAGGTGTCAACTAATGTCTGTGCTTGGTCGATTACCGCAGACATCCCTCCTCATACCATTTGTATACTTTCATGGAACAGGCCTACCTCAGCCACACAACTTGCAGAAAGCCTCCCTCATGTAGGCCGGTTAGCTCAGCTGGTTAGAGCGTGGTGCTAATAACGCCAAGGTCATGGGTTCGATCCCCATACGGGCCATTGATGATAGTCTTTTGGATCAGATATGAGGCGGATTAGTGTTATTTTGGGTCTCTCAAATTCCAACTTGTATGGTGGAGATCAGAAAGTCTTGTCGGACGGTGTGGACTCTTGACATGTGCGAGCCCTTATTGTTGAGTACTCATATAGTACGAATCACATGTTTAAGGTGACACATTCTAACAGAGATTTGGCATGTAGTGTGTGAAAAGAATTATGGAGGCGTCAGGGTCAAAAAACATGCACCAATTTTCTTTTTCACTATCGAGCATGACTGAAATGCCTGTAATGGAGAATGTGGGCATCGATCCCACTACCTCTTACATGCTAAGCGAGCGCTCTACCACTTGAGCTAATTCCCCTAGTAGGCTCAGTGCTCTTGTTGTTCAGATCCTGGACAAAAGCTCAAGTCCAAACTGAGAGTGCAAAGCTCTACAGACACTGCAATTGATGATTTTTACATTTCTTTACTGTGAACAGCTGCATGGACTTGCATTTTAGCAGTGGCTCAAAGGTTGAGTAGATTTAATTTGATCGTTGACCGCCAATCAACCAAGAAGAGAAGGGAACTGGAGGTGTCAACTAATGTCTGTGCTTGGTCGATTACCGCAGACATCCCTCCTCATACCATTTGTATACTTTCATGGAAAAGGCCTACCTCAGCCACACAACTTGCAGAAAGCATCCATCATGTAGGCCGGTTAGCTCAGCTGGTTAGAGCGTGGTGCTAATAACGCCAAGGTCATGGGTTCGATCCCCATACGGGCCATTGATGATAGTCTTTTGGATCAGATATGAGGCGGATTAGTGTTATTTTGGGTCTCTCAAATTCCAACTTGTATGGTGGAGATCAGAAAGTCTTGTCGGACAGTGTGGACTCTTGACATGTGCGAGCCCTTATTGTTGATTACTCATATAGTACGAATCACATGTTTAAGGTGACACATTCTAACAGAGATTTGGCATGTAGTGTGTGAAAAGAATTATCGAAGCGTCAGGGTCAAAAAACATGCACCAATTTTCTTTTTCACTATCGAGCATGACTCAAATGCCTATAATGGAGAATGTGGGCATCGATCCCACTACCTCTCGCATGCTAAGCGAGCGCTCTACCACTTGAGCTAATTCCCCTACTAGGCTCAGTGCTCTTGTTGTTCAGATCCTGGACAAAAGCTCAAGTCCAAACTGAGAGTGCAAAGCTCTACAGACACTGCAATTGATGATTTTTACATTTCTTTACTGTGAACAGCTGCATGGACTTGCATTTTAGCAGTGGCTCAAAGGTTGAGTAGATTTAATTTGATCGTTGACCGCCAATCAACCAAGAAGAGAAGGAAACTGGAGGTGTCAACTAATGTCTGTGCTTGGTCGATTACCGCAGACATCCCTCCTCATACCATTTGTATACTTTCATGGAACAGGCCTACCTCAGCCACACAACTTGCAGAAAGCCTCCCTCATGTAGGCCGGTTAGCTCAGCTGGTTAGAGCGTGGTGCTAATAACGCCAAGGTCATGGGTTCGATCCCCATACGGGCCATTGATGATAGTCTTTTGGATCAGATATGAGGCGGATTAGTGTTATTTTGGGTCTCTCAAATTCCAACTTGTATGGTGGAGATCAGAAAGTCTTGTCGGACGGTGTGGACTCTTGACATGTGTGAGCCCTTATTGTTGAGTACTCATATAGTACGAATCACATGTTTAAGGTGACACATTCTAACAGAGATTTGGCATGTAGTGTGTGAAAAGAATTATGGAAGCGTCAGGGTCAAAAAACATGCACCAATTTTCTTTTTCACTATCGAGCATGACTGAAATGCCTGTAATGGAGAATGTGGGCATCGATCCCACTACCTCTCGCATGCTAAGCGAGTGCTCTACCACTTGAGCTAATTCCCCTACTAGGCTCAGTGCTCTTGTTGTTCAGATCCTGGACAAAAGCTCAAGTCCAAACTGAGAGTGCAAAGCTCTACAGACACTGCAATTGATGATTTTTACATTTCTTTACTGTGAAAAGCTGCATGGACTTGCATTTTAGCAGTGGCTCAAAGGTTGAGTAGATTTAATTTGATCGTTGACCGCCAATCAACCAAGAAGAGAAGGAAACTGGAGGTGTCAACTAATGTCTGTGCTTGGTCGATTACCGCAGACATCCCTCCTCATACCATTTGTATACTTTCATGGAACAGGCCTACCTCAGCCACACAACTTGCAGAAAGCCTCCCTCATGTAGGCCGGTTAGCTCAGCTGGTTAGAGCGTGGTGCTAATAACGCCAAGGTCATGGGTTCGATCCCCATACGGGCCATTGATGATAGTCTTTTGGATCAGATATGAGGCGGATTAGTGTTATTTTGGGTCTCTCAAATTCCAACTTGTATGGTGGAGATCAGAAAGTCTTGTCGGACGGTGTGGACTCTTGACATGTGTGAGCCCTTATTGTTGAGTACTCATATAGTACGAATCACATGTTTAAGGTGACACATTCTAACAGAGATTTGGCATGTAGTGTGTGAAAAGAATTATGGAAGCGTCAGGGTCAAAAAACATGCACCAATTTTCTTTTTCACTATCGAGCATGACTGTAATGCCAGTAATGGAGAATGTGGGCATCGATCCCACTACCTCTCGCATGCTAAGCGAGTGCTCTACCACTTGAGCTAATTCCCCTACTAGGCTCAGTGCTCTTGTTGTTCAGATCCTGGACAAAAGCTCAAGTCCAAACTGAGAGTGCAAAGCTCTACAGACACTGCAATTGATGATTTTTACATTTCTTTACTGTGAAAAGCTGCATGGACTTGCATTTTAGCAGTGGCTCAAAGGTTGAGTAGATTTAATTTGATCGTTGACCGCCAATCAACCAAGAAGAGAAGGAAACTGGAGGTGTCAACTAATGTCTGTGCTTGGTCGATTACCGCAGACATCCCTCCTCATACCATTTGTATACTTTCATGGAACAGGCCTACCTCAGCCACACAACTTGCAGAAAGACTCCATCATGTAGGCCGGTTAGCTCAGCTGGTAACAGTGTGGTGCTAATAACGCCAAGGTCATGGGTTCGATCCCCATACGGGCCATTGATGATTGTCTTTTGGATCAGATATGAGGCGGATTAGTGTTATTTTGGGTCTCTCAAATTCCAACTTGTATGGTGGAGATCAGAAAGTCTTGTCGGACGGTGTGGACTCTTGACATGTGCGAGCCCTTATTGTTGAGTACTCATATAGTACGAATCACATGTTTAAGGTGACACATTCTAACAGAGATTTGGCATGTAGTGTGTGAAAAGAATTATGGAAGCGTCAGGGTCAAAAAACATGCACCAATTTTCTTTTTCACTATCGAGCATGACTGAAATGCCTATAATGGAGAATGTGGGCATCGATCCCACTACCTCTCGCATGCTAAGCGAGCGCTCTACCACTTGAGCTAATTCCCCTACTAGGCTCAGTGCTCTTGTTGTTCAGATCCTGGACAAAAGCTCAAGTCCAAACTGAGAGTGCAAAGCTCTACAGACACTGCAATTGATGATTTTTACATTTCTTTACTGTGAACAGCTGCATGGACTTGCATTTTAGCAGTGGCTCAAAGGTTGAGTAGATTTAATTTGATCGTTGACCGCCAATCAACCAAGAAGAGAAGGAAACTGGAGGTGTCAACTAATGTCTGTGCTTGGTCGATTACCGCAGACATCCCTCCTCATACCATTTGTATACTTTCATGGAACAGGCCTACCTCAGCCACACAACTTGCAGAAAGACTCCATCATGTAGGCCGGTTAGCTCAGCTGGTTACAGCGTGGTGCTAATAACGCCAAGGTCATGGGTTCGATCCCCATACGGGCCATTGATGATTGTCTTTTGGATCAGATATGAGGCGGATTAGTGTTATTTTGGGTCTCTCAAATGCCAACTTGTATGGTGGAGATCAGAAAGTCTTGTCGGACGGTGTGGACTCTTGACATGTGCGAGCCCTTATTGTTGAGTACTCATATAGTACGAATCACATGTTTAAGGTGACACATTCTAACAGAGATTTGGCATGTAGTGTGTGAAAAGAATTATGGAAGCGTCAGGGTCAAAAAACATGCACCAATTTTCTTTTTCACTATCGAGCATGACTGAAATGCCTATAATGGAGAATGTGGGCATCGATCCGACTACCTCTCGCATGCTAAGCGAGCGCTCTACCACTTGAGCTAATTCGCCTAGTAGGCTCAGTGCTCTTGTTGTTCAGATCCTGGACAAAAGCTCAAGTCCAAACTGAGAGTGCAAAGCTCTACAGACACTGCAATTGATGATTTTTACATTTCTTTACTGTGAACAGCTGCATGGACTTGCATTTTAGCAGTGGCTCAAAGGTTGAGTAGATTTAATTTGATCGTTGACCGCCAATCAACCAAGAAGAGAAGGAAACTGGAGGTGTCAACTAATGTCTGTGCTTGGTCGATTACCGCAGACATCCCTCCTCATACCATTTGTATACTTTCATGGAACAGGCCTACCTCAGCCACACAACTTGCAGAAAGACTCCATCATGTAGGCCGGTTAGCTCAGCTGGTTACAGCGTGGTGCTAATAACGCCAAGGTCATGGGTTCGATCCCCATACGGGCCATTGATGATAGTCTTTTGGATCAGATATGAGGCGGATTAGTGTTATTTTGGGTCTCTCAAATGCCAACTTGTATGGTGGAGATCAGAAAGTCTTGTCGGACGGTGTGGACTCTTGACATGTGCGAGCCCTTATTGTTGAGTACTCATATAGTACGAATCACATGTTTAAGGTGACACATTCTAACAGAGATTTGGCATGTAGTGTGTGAAAAGAATTATGGAAGCGTCAGGGTCAAAAAACATGCACCAATTTTCTTTTTCACTATCGAGCATGACTGAAATGCCTATAATGGAGAATGTGGGCATCGATCCGACTACCTCTCGCATGCTAAGCGAGCGCTCTACCACTTGAGCTAATTCGCCTAGTAGGCTCAGTGCTCTTGTTGTTCAGATCCTGGACAAAAGCTCAAGTCCAAACTGAGAGTGCAAAGCTCTACAGACACTGCAATTGATGATTTTTACATTTCTTTACTGTGAACAGCTGCATGGACTTGCATTTTAGCAGTGGCTCAAAGGTTGAGTAGATTTAATTTGATCGTTGACCACCAATCAACCAAGAAGAGAAGGAAACTGGAGGTGTCAACTAATGTCTGTGCTTGGTCGATTACCGCAGACATCCCTCCTCATACCATTTGTATACTTTCATGGAACAGGCCTACCTCAGCCACACAACTTGCAGAAAGCCTCCCTCATGTAGGCCGGTTAGCTCAGCTGGTTAGAGCGTGGTGCTAATAACGCCAAGGTCATGGGTTCGATCCCCATACGGGCCATTGATGATAGTCTTTTGGATCAGATATGAGGCGGATTAGTGTTATTTTGGGTCTCTCAAATGCCAACTTGTATGGTGGAGATCAGAAAGTCTTGTCGGACGGTGTGGACTCTTGACATGTGCGAGCCCTTATTGTTGAGTACTCATATAGTACGAATCACATGTTTAAGGTGACACATTCTAACAGAGATTTGGCATGTAGTGTGTGAAAAGAATTATGGAAGCGTCAGGGTCAAAAAACATGCACCAATTTTCTTTTTCACTATCGAGCATGACTGAAATGCCTATAATGGAGAATGTGGGCATCGATCCGACTACCTCTCGCATGCTAAGCGAGCGCTCTACCACTTGAGCTAATTCGCCTAGAAGGCTCAGTGCTCTTGTTGTTCAGATCCTGGACAAAAGCTCAAGTCCAAACTGAGAGTGCAAAGCTCTACAGACACTGCAATTGATGATTTTTACATTTCTTTACTGTGAACAGCTGCATGGACTTGCATTTTAGCAGTGGCTCAAAGGTTGAGTAGATTTAATTTGATCGTTGACCACCAATCAACCAAGAAGAGAAGGAAACTGGAGGTGTCAACTAATGTCTGTGCTTGGTCGATTACCGCAGACATCCCTCCTCATACCATTTGTATACTTTCATGGAACAGGCCTACCTCAGCCACACAACTTGCAGAAAGCCTCCCTCATGTAGGCCGGTTAGCTCAGCTGGTTAGAGCGTGGTGCTAATAACGCCAAGGTCATGGGTTCGATCCCCATACGGGCCATTGATGATAGTCTTTTGGATCAGATATGAGGCGGATTAGTGTTATTTTGGGTCTCTCAAATGCCAACTTGTATGGTGGAGATCAGAAAGTCTTGTCGGACGGTGTGGACTCTTGACATGTGCGAGCCCTTATTGTTGAGTACTCATATAGTACGAATCACATGTTTAAGGTGACACATTCTAACAGAGATTTGGCATGTAGTGTGTGAAAAGAATTATGGAAGCGTCAGGGTCAAAAAACATGCACCAATTTTCTTTTTCACTATCGAGCATGACTGAAATGCCTATAATGGAGAATGTGGGCATCGATCCGACTACCTCTCGCATGCTAAGCGAGCGCTCTACCACTTGAGCTAATTCGCCTAGTAGGCTCAGTGCTCTTGTTGTTCAGATCCTGGACAAAAGCTCAAGTCCAAACTGAGAGTGCAAAGCTCTACAGACACTGCAATTGATGATTTTTACATTTCTTTACTGTGAACAGCTGCATGGACTTGCATTTTAGCAGTGGCTCAAAGGTTGAGTAGATTTAATTTGATCGTTGACCGCCAATCAACCAAGAAGAGAAGGAAACTGGAGGTGTCAACTAATGTCTGTGCTTGGTCGATTACCGCAGACATCCCTCCTCATACCATTTGTATACTTTCATGGAACAGGCCTACCTCAGCCACACAACTTGCAGAAAGACTCCATCATGTAGGCCGGTTAGCTCAGCTGGTTACAGCGTGGTGCTAATAACGCCAAGGTCATGGGTTCGATCCCCATACGGGCCATTGATGATAGTCTTTTGGATCAGATATGAGGCGGATTAGTGTTATTTTGGGTCTCTCAAATGCCAACTTGTATGGTGGAGATCAGAAAGTCTTGTCGGACGGTGTGGACTCTTGACATGTGCGAGCCCTTATTGTTGAGTACTCATATAGTACGAATCACATGTTTAAGGTGACACATTCTAACAGAGATTTGGCATGTAGTGTGTGAAAAGAATTATGGAAGCGTCAGGGTCAAAAAACATGCACCAATTTTCTTTTTCACTATCGAGCATGACTGAAATGCCTATAATGGAGAATGTGGGCATCGATCCGACTACCTCTCGCATGCTAAGCGAGCGCTCTACCACTTGAGCTAATTCGCCTAGTAGGCTCAGTGCTCTTGTTGTTCAGATCCTGGACAAAAGCTCAAGTCCAAACTGAGAGTGCAAAGCTCTACAGACACTGCAATTGATGATTTTTACATTTCTTTACTGTGAACAGCTGCATGGACTTGCATTTTAGCAGTGGCTCAAAGGTTGAGTAGATTTAATTTGATCGTTGACCACCAATCAACCAAGAAGAGAAGGAAACTGGAGGTGTCAACTAATGTCTGTGCTTGGTCGATTACCGCAGACATCCCTCCTCATACCATTTGTATACTTTCATGGAACAGGCCTACCTCAGCCACACAACTTGCAGAAAGCCTCCCTCATGTAGGCCGGTTAGCTCAGCTGGTTAGAGCGTGGTGCTAATAACGCCAAGGTCATGGGTTCGATCCCCATACGGGCCATTGATGATAGTCTTTTGGATCAGATATGAGGCGGATTAGTGTTATTTTGGGTCTCTCAAATGCCAACTTGTATGGTGGAGATCAGAAAGTCTTGTCGGACGGTGTGGACTCTTGACATGTGCGAGCCCTTATTGTTGAGTACTCATATAGTACGAATCACATGTTTAAGGTGACACATTCTAACAGAGATTTGGCATGTAGTGTGTGAAAAGAATTATGGAAGCGTCAGGGTCAAAAAACATGCACCAATTTTCTTTTTCACTATCGAGCATGACTGAAATGCCTATAATGGAGAATGTGGGCATCGATCCGACTACCTCTCGCATGCTAAGCGAGCGCTCTACCACTTGAGCTAATTCGCCTAGAAGGCTCAGTGCTCTTGTTGTTCAGATCCTGGACAAAAGCTCAAGTCCAAACTGAGAGTGCAAAGCTCTACAGACACTGCAATTGATGATTTTTACATTTCTTTACTGTGAACAGCTGCATGGACTTGCATTTTAGCAGTGGCTCAAAGGTTGAGTAGATTTAATTTGATCGTTGACCACCAATCAACCAAGAAGAGAAGGAAACTGGAGGTGTCAACTAATGTCTGTGCTTGGTCGATTACCGCAGACATCCCTCCTCATACCATTTGTATACTTTCATGGAACAGGCCTACCTCAGCCACACAACTTGCAGAAAGCCTCCCTCATGTAGGCCGGTTAGCTCAGCTGGTTAGAGCGTGGTGCTAATAACGCCAAGGTCATGGGTTCGATCCCCATACGGGCCATTGATGATAGTCTTTTGGATCAGATATGAGGCGGATTAGTGTTATTTTGGGTCTCTCAAATGCCAACTTGTATGGTGGAGATCAGAAAGTCTTGTCGGACGGTGTGGACTCTTGACATGTGCGAGCCCTTATTGTTGAGTACTCATATAGTACGAATCACATGTTTAAGGTGACACATTCTAACAGAGATTTGGCATGTAGTGTGTGAAAAGAATTATGGAAGCGTCAGGGTCAAAAAACATGCACCAATTTTCTTTTTCACTATCGAGCATGACTGAAATGCCTATAATGGAGAATGTGGGCATCGATCCGACTACCTCTCGCATGCTAAGCGAGCGCTCTACCACTTGAGCTAATTCGCCTAGTAGGCTCAGTGCTCTTGTTGTTCAGATCCTGGACAAAAGCTCAAGTCCAAACTGAGAGTGCAAAGCTCTACAGACACTGCAATTGATGATTTTTACATTTCTTTACTGTGAACAGCTGCATGGACTTGCATTTTAGCAGTGGCTCAAAGGTTGAGTAGATTTAATTTGATCGTTGACCGCCAATCAACCAAGAAGAGAAGGAAACTGGAGGTGTCAACTAATGTCTGTGCTTGGTCGATTACCGCAGACATCCCTCCTCATACCATTTGTATACTTTCATGGAACAGGCCTACCTCAGCCACACAACTTGCAGAAAGCCTCCCTCATGTAGGCCGGTTAGCTCAGCTGGTTAGAGCGTGGTGCTAATAACGCCAAGGTCATGGGTTCGATCCCCATACGGGCCATTGATGATAGTCTTTTGGATCAGATATGAGGCGGATTAGTGTTATTTTGGGTCTCTCAAATGCCAACTTGTATGGTGGAGATCAGAAAGTCTTGTCGGACGGTGTGGACTCTTGACATGTGCGAGCCCTTATTGTTGAGTACTCATATAGTACGAATCACATGTTTAAGGTGACACATTCTAACAGAGATTTGGCATGTAGTGTGTGAAAAGAATTATGGAAGCGTCAGGGTCAAAAAACATGCACCAATTTTCTTTTTCACTATCGAGCATGACTGAAATGCCTATAATGGAGAATGTGGGCATCAATCCGACTACCTCTCGCATGCTAAGCGAGCGCTCTACCACTTGAGCTAATTCGCCTAGTAGGCTCAGTGCTCTTGTTGTTCAGATCCTGGACAAAAGCTCAAGTCCAAACTGAGAGTGCAAAGCTCTACAGACACTGCAATTGATGATTTTTACATTTCTTTACTGTGAACAGCTGCATGGACTTGCATTTTAGCAGTGGCTCAAAGGTTGAGTAGATTTAATTTGATCGTTGACCGCCAATCAACCAAGAAGAGAAGGGAACTGGAGGTGTCAACTAATGTCTGTGCTTGGTCGATTAACGCAGACATCCCTCCTCATACCATTTGTATACTTTCATGGAAAAGGCCTACCTCAGCCACACAACTTGCAGAAAGCATCCATCATGTAGGCCGGTTAGCTCAGCTGGTTAGAACGTGGTGGTAATAATGCCAAGGTCATGGGTTCGATCCCCATACGGGCCATTGATGATAGTCTTTTGGATCAGATATGAGGCGGATTAGTGTTATTTTGGGTCTCTCAAATGCCAACTTGTATGGTGGAGATCAGAAAGTCTTGTCGGACGGTGTGGACTCTTGACATGTGCGAGCCCTTATTGTTGAGTACTCATATAGTACGAATCACATGTTTAAGGTGACACATTCTAACAGAGATTTGGCATGTAGTGTGTGAAAAGAATTATGGAAGCGTCAGGGTCAAAAAACATGCACCAATTTTCTTTTTCACTATCGAGCATGACTGAAATGCCTATAATGGAGAATGTGGGCATCGATCCCACTACCTCTCGCATGCTAAGCGAGCGCTCTACCACTTGAGCTAATTCCCCTACTAGGCTCAGTGCTCTTGTTGTTCAGATCCTGGACAAAAGCTCAAGTCCAAACTGAGAGTGCAAAGCTCTACAGACACTGCAATTGATGATTTTTACATTTCTTTACTGTGAACAGCTGCATGGACTTGCATTTTAGCAGTGGCTCAAAGGTTGAGTAGATTTAATTTGATCATTGACCGCCAATCAACCAAGAAGAGAAGGAAACTGGAGGTGTCAACTAATGTCTGTGCTTGGTCGATTACCGCAGACATCCCTCCTCATACCATTTGTATACTTTCATGGAACAGGCCTACCTCAGCCACACAACTTGCAGAAAGCCTCCCTCATGTAGGCTGGTTAGCTCAGCTGGTTAGAGCGTGGTGCTAATAACGCCAAGGTCATGGGTTCGATCCCCATACGGGCCATTGATGATAGTCTTTTGGATCAGATATGAGGCGGATTAGTGTTATTTTGGGTCTCTCAAATGCCAACTTGTATGGTTGAGATCAGAAAGTCTTGTCGGACGGTGTGGACTCTTGACATGTGTGAGCCCTTATTGTTGAGTACTCATATAGTACGAATCACATGTTTAAGGTGACACATTCTAACAGAGATTTGGCATGTAGTGTGTGAAAAGAATTATGAAAGCGTCAGGGTCAAAAAACATGCACCAATTTTCTTTTTCACTATCGAGCATGACTGAAATGCCTATAATGGAGAATGTGGGCATCGATCCCACTACCTCTCGCATGCTAAGCAAGCGCTCTACCACTTGAGCTAATTCCCCTACGAGGCTCAGTGTTCTTGTTGTTCAGATCCTCGACAAAAGCTCAAGTCCAAACTGAGAGTGCAAAGCTCTACAGACACTGCAATTGATGATTTTTACATTTCTTTACTGTGAACAGCTGCATGGACTTGCATTTTAGCAGTGGCTCAAAGGTTGAGTAGATTTAATTTGATCGTTGACCGCCAATCAACCAAGAAGAGAAGGAAACTGGAGGTGTCAACTAATGTCTGTGCTTGGTCGATTACCGCAAACATCCCTCCTCATACCATTTGTATACTTTCATGGAACAGGCCTACCTCAGCCACACAACTTGCAGAAAGCCTCCATCATGTAGGCCGGTTAGCTCAGCTGGTTAGAGCGTGGTGCTAATAACGCCAAGGTCATGGGTTTGATCCCCATACGGGCCATTGATGATAGTCTTTTGGATCAGATATGAGGCGGATTAGTGTTATTTTGGGTCTCTCAAATGCCAACTTGTATGGTGGAGATCAGAAAGTCTTGTCGGACGGTGTGGACTCTTGACATGTGCGAGCCCTTATTGTTGAGTACTCATATAGTACGAATCACATGTTTAAGGTGACACATTCTAACAGAGATTTGGCATGTAGTGTGTGAAAAGAATTATGGAAGCGTCAGGGTCAAAAAACATACACCAATTTTCTTTTTCACTATCGAGCATGACTGAAATGCCTATAATGGAGAATGTGGGCATCGATCCCACTACCTCTCGCATGCTAAGCGAGCGCTCTACCACATGAGCTAATTCCCCTAGTAGGCTCAGTGCTCTTGTTGTTCAGATCCTGGACAAAAGCTCAAGTCCAAACTGAGAGTGCAAAGCTCTACAGACACTGCAATTGATGATTTTTACATTTCTTTACTGTGAACAGCTGCATGGACTTGCATTTTAGCAGTGGCTCAAAGGTTGAGTAGATTTAATTTGATCATTGACCGCCAATCAACCAAGAAGAGAAGGAAACTGGAGGTGTCAACTAATGTCTGTGCTTGGTCGATTACCGCAGACATCCCTCCTCATACCATTTGTATACTTTCATGGAACAGGCCTACCTCAGCCACACAACTTGCAGAAAGCCTCCCTCATGTAGGCTGGTTAGCTCAGCTGGTTAGAGCGTGGTGCTAATAACGCCAAGGTCATGGGTTCGATCCCCATACGGGCCATTGATGATAGTCTTTTGGATCAGATATGAGGCGGATTAGTGTTATTTTGGGTCTCTCAAATGCCAACTTGTATGGTTGAGATCAGAAAGTCTTGTCGGACGGTGTGGACTCTTGACATGTGTGAGCCCTTATTGTTGAGTACTCATATAGTACGAATCACATGTTTAAGGTGACACATTCTAACAGAGATTTGGCATGTAGTGTGTGAAAAGAATTATGGAAGCGTCAGGGTCAAAAAACATGCACCAATTTTCTTTTTCACTATCGAGCATGACTGAAATGCCTATAATGGAGAATGTGGGCATCGATCCCACTACCTCTCGCATGCTAAGCGAGCGCTCTACCACTTGAGCTAATTCCCCTACGAGGCTCAGTGTTCTTGTTGTTCAGATCCTCGACAAAAGCTCAAGTCCAAACTGAGAGTGCAAAGCTCTACAGACACTGCAATTGATGATTTTTACATTTCTTTACTGTGAACAGCTGCATGGACTTGCATTTTAGCAGTGGCTCAAAGGTTGAGTAGATTTAATTTGATCGTTGACCGCCAATCAACCAAGAAGAGAAGGAAACTGGAGGTGTCAACTAATGTCTGTGCTTGGTCGATTACCGCAAACATCCCTCCTCATACCATTTGTATACTTTCATGGAACAGGCCTACCTCAGCCACACAACTTGCAGAAAGCCTCCATCATGTAGGCCGGTTAGCTCAGCTGGTTAGAGCGTGGTGCTAATAACGCCAAGGTCATGGGTTTGATCCCCATACGGGCCATTGATGATAGTCTTTTGGATCAGATATGAGGCGGATTAGTGTTATTTTGGGTCTCTCAAATGCCAACTTGTATGGTGGAGATCAGAAAGTCTTGTCGGACGGTGTGGACTCTTGACATGTGCGAGCCCTTATTGTTGAGTACTCATATAGTACGAATCACATGTTTAAGGTGACACATTCTAACAGAGATTTGGCATGTAGTGTGTGAAAAGAATTATGGAAGCGTCAGGGTCAAAAAACATGCACCAATTTTCTTTTTCACTATCGAGCATGACTGAAATGCCTATAATGGAGAATGTGGGCATCGATCCCACTACCTCTCGCATGCTAAGCGAGCGCTCTACCACATGAGCTAATTCCCCTAGTAGGCTCAGTGCTCTTGTTGTTCAGATCCTGGACAAAAGCTCAAGTCCAAACTGAGAGTGCAAAGCTCTACAGACACTGCAATTGATGATTTTTACATTTCTTTACTGTGAACAGCTGCATGGACTTGCATTTTAGCAGTGGCTCAAAGGTTGAGTAGATTTAATTTGATCGTTGACCACCAATCAACCAAGAAGAGAAGGGAACTGGAGGTGTCAACTAATGTCTGTGCTTGGTCGATTACCGCAGACATCCCTCCTCATACCATTTGTATACTTTCATGGAAAAGGCCTACCTCAGCCACACAACTTGCAGAAAGCATCCATCATGTAGGCCGGTTAGCTCAGCTGGTTAGAGCGTTGTGCTAATAACGCCAAGGTCATGGGTTCGATCCCCATACGGGCCATTGATGATAGTCTTTTGGATCAGATATGAGGCGTATTAGTGTTATTTTGGGTCTCTCAAATGCCAACTTGTATGGTGGAGATCAGAAAGTCTTGTCGGACGGTGTGGACTCTTGACATGTGCAAGCCCTTATTGTTGAGTACTCATATAGTACGAATCACATGTTTAAGGTGACACATTCTAACAGAGATTTGGCATGTAGTGTGTGAAAAGAATTATGGAAGCGTCAGGGTCAAAAAACATGCACCAATTTTCTTTTTCACTATCGAGCATGACTGAAATGCCTATAATGGAGAATGTGGGCATCGATCCCACTACCTCTCGCATGCTAAGCGAGCGCTCTACCACTTGAGCTAATTCCCCTACTAGGCTCAGTGCTCTTGTTGTTCAGATCCTGGACAAAAGCTCAAGTCCAAACTGAGAGTGCAAAGCTCTACAGACACTGCAATTGATGATTTTTACATTTCTTTACTGTGAACAGCTGCATGGACTTGCATTTTAGCAGTGGCTCAAAGGTTGAGTAGATTTAATTTGATCATTGACCGCCAATCAACCAAGAAGAGAAGGAAACTGGAGGTGTCAACTAATGTCTGTGCTTGGTCGATTACCGCAGACATCCCTCCTCATACCATTTGTATACTTTCATGGAACAGGCCTACCTCAGCCACACAACTTGCAGAAAGCCTCCCTCATGTAGGCTGGTTAGCTCAGCTGGTTAGAGCGTGGTGCTAATAACGCCAAGGTCATGGGTTCGATCCCCATACGGGCCGTTGATGATAGTCTTTTGGATCAGATATGAGGCGGATTAGTGTTATTTTGGGTCTCTCAAATGCCAACTTGTATGGTTGAGATCAGAAAGTCTTGTCGGACGGTGTGGACTCTTGACATGTGTGAGCCCTTATTGTTGAGTACTCATATAGTACGAATCACATGTTTAAGGTGACACATTCTAACAGAGATTTGGCATGTAGTGTGTGAAAAGAATTATGGAAGCGTCAGGGTCAAAAAACATGCACCAATTTTCTTTTTCACTATCGAGCATGACTGAAATGCCTATAATGGAGAATGTGGGCATCGATCCCACTACCTCTCGCATGCTAAGCAAGCGCTCTACCACTTGAGCTAATTCCCCTACGAGGCTCAGTGTTCTTGTTGTTCAGATCCTCGACAAAAGCTCAAGTCCAAACTGAGAGTGCAAAGCTCTACAGACACTGCAATTGATGATTTTTACATTTCTTTACTGTGAACAGCTGCATGGACTTGCATTTTAGCAGTGGCTCAAAGGTTGAGTAGATTTAATTTGATCGTTGACCGCCAATCAACCAAGAAGAGAAGGAAACTGGAGGTGTCAACTAATGTCTGTGCTTGGTCGATTACCTCAAACATCCCTCCTCATACCATTTGTATACTTTCATGGAACAGGCCTACCTCAGCCACACAACTTGCAGAAAGCCTCCATCATGTAGGCCGGTTAGCTCAGCTGGTTAGAGCGTGGTGCTAATAACGCCAAGGTCATGGGTTTGATCCCCATACGGGCCATTGATGATAGTCTTTTGGATCAGATATGAGGCGGATTAGTGTTATTTTGGGTCTCTCAAATGCCAACTTGTATGGTGGAGATCAGAAAGTCTTGTCGGACGGTGTGGACTCTTGACATGTGCGAGCCCTTATTGTTGAGTACTCATATAGTACGAATCACATGTTTAAGGTGACACATTCTAACAGAGATTTGGCATGTAGTGTGTGAAAAGAATTATGGAAGCGTCAGGGTCAAAAAACATGCACCAATTTTCTTTTTCACTATCGAGCATGACTGAAATGCCTATAATGGAGAATGTGGGCATCGATCCCACTACCTCTCGCATGCTAAGCGAGCGCTCTACCACATGAGCTAATTCCCCTAGTAGGCTCAGTGCTCTTGTTGTTCAGATCCTGGACAAAAGCTCAAGTCCAAACTGAGAGTGCAAAGCTCTACAGACACTGCAATTGATGATTTTTACATTTCTTTACTGTGAACAGCTGCATGGACTTGCATTTTAGCAGTGGCTCAAAGGTTGAGTAGATTTAATTTGATCGTTGACCACCAATCAACCAAGAAGAGAAGGGAACTGGAGGTGTCAACTAATGTCTGTGCTTGGTCGATTACCGCAGACATCCCTCCTCATACCATTTGTATACTTTCATGGAAAAGGCCTACCTCAGCCACACAACTTGCAGAAAGCATCCATCATGTAGGCCGGTTAGCTCAGCTGGTTAGAGCGTTGTGCTAATAACGCCAAGGTCATGGGTTCGATCCCCATACGGGCCATTGATGATAGTCTTTTGGATCAGATATGAGGCGTATTAGTGTTATTTTGGGTCTCTCAAATGCCAACTTGTATGGTGGAGATCAGAAAGTCTTGTCGGACGGTGTGGACTCTTGACATGTGCAAGCCCTTATTGTTGAGTACTCATATAGTACGAATCACATGTTTAAGGTGACACATTCTAACAGAGATTTGGCATGTAGTGTGTGAAAAGAATTATGGAAGCGTCAGGGTCAAAAAACATGCACCAATTTTCTTTTTCACTATCGAGCATGACTGAAATGCCTATAATGGAGAATGTGGGCATCGATCCCACTACCTCTCGCATGCTAAGCGAGCGCTCTACCACTTGAGCTAATTCCCCTACTAGGCTCAGTGCTCTTGTTGTTCAGATCCTGGACAAAAGCTCAAGTCCAAACTGAGAGTGCAAAGCTCTACAGACACTGCAATTGATGATTTTTACATTTCTTTACTGTGAACAGCTGCATGGACTTGCATTTTAGCAGTGGCTCAAAGGTTGAGTAGATTTAATTTGATCGTTGACCGCCAATCAACCAAGAAGAGAAGGAAACTGGAGGTGTCAACTAATGTCTGTGCTTGGTCGATTACCGCAGACATCCCTCCTCATACCATTTGTATACTTTCATGGAACAGGCCTACCTCAGCCACACAACTTGCAGAAAGACTCCATCATGTAGGCCGGTTAGCTCAGCTGGTTACACCGTGGTGCTAATAACGCCAAGGTCATGGGTTCGATCCCCATACGGGCCATTGATGATTGTCTTTTGGATCAGATATGAGGCGGATTAGTGTTATTTTGGGTCTCTCAAATGCCAACTTGTATGGTGGAGATCAGAAAGTCTTGTCGGACGGTGTGGACTCTTGACATGTGCGAGCCCTTATTGTTGAGTACTCATATAGTACGAATCACATGTTTAAGGTGACACATTCTAACAGAGATTTGGCATGTAGTGTGTGAAAAGAATTATGGAAGCGTCAGGGTCAAAAAACATGCACCAATTTTCTTTTTCACTATCGAGCATGACTGAAATGCCTATAATGGAGAATGTGGGCATCGATCCCACTACCTCTCGCATGCTAAGCGAGCGCTCTACCACTTGAGCTAATTCCCCTACTAGGCTCAGTGCTCTTGTTGTTCAGATCCTGGACAAAAGCTCAAGTCCAAACTGAGAGTGCAAAGCTCTACAGACACTGCAATTGATGATTTTTACATTTCTTTACTGTGAACAGCTGCATGGACTTGCATTTTAGCAGTGGCTCAAAGGTTGAGTAGATTTAATTTGATCGTTGACCGCCAATCAACCAAGAAGAGAAGGAAACTGGAGGTGTCAACTAATGTCTGTGCTTGGTCGATTACCGCAGACATCCCTCCTCATACCATTTGTATACTTTCATGGAACAGGCCTACCTCAGCCACACAACTTGCAGAAAGCCTCCATCATGTAGGCCGGTTAGCTCAGCTGGTTAGAGCGTGGTGCTAATAAAGCCAAGGTCATGGGTTCGATCCCCATACGGGCCATTGATGATAGTCTTTTGGATCAGATATGAGGCGGATTAGTGTTATTTTGGGTCTCTCAAATGCCAACTTGTATGGTGGAGATCAGAAAGTCTTGTCGGACGGTGTGGACTCTTGACATGTGCGAGCCCTTATTGTTGAGTACTCATATAGTACGAATCACATGTTTAAGGTGACACATTCTAACAGAGATTTGGCATGTAGTGTGTGAAAAGAATTATGGAGCGTCAGGGTCAAAAAACATGCACCAATTTTCTTTTTCACTATCGAGCATGACTGAAATGCCTATAATGGAGAATGTGGGCATCGATCCCACTACCTCTCGCATGCTAAGCGAGCGCTCTACCACTTGAGCTAATTCGCCTAGTAGGCTCAGTGCTCTTGTTGTTCAGATCCTGGACAAAAGCTCAAGTCCAAACTGAGAGTGCAAAGCTCTACAGACACTGCAATTGATGATTTTTACATTTCTTTACTGTGAACAGCTGCATGGACTTGCATTTTAGCAGTGGCTCAAAGGTTGAGTAGATTTAATTTGATCGTTGACCGCCAATCAACCAAGAAGAGAAGGAAACTGGAGGTGTCAACTAATGTCTGTGCTTGGTCGATTACCGCAGACATCCCTCCTCATACCATTTGTATACTTTCATGGAACAGGCCTACCTCAGCCACACAACTTGCAGAAAGCCTCCATCATGTAGGCCGGTTAGCTCAGCTGGTTAGAGCGTGTTGCTAATAACGCCAAGGTCATGGGTTCGATCCCCATACGGGCCATTGATGATAGTGTTTTGGATGAGATATGAGGCGGATTAGTGTTATTTTGGGTCTCTCAAATGCCAACTTGTATGGTGGAGATCAGAAAGTCTTGTCGGACGGTGTGGACTCTTGACATGTGCGAGCCCTTATTGTTGAGTACTCATATAGTACGAATCACATGTTTAAGGTGACACATTCTAACAGAGATTTGGCATGTAGTGTGTGAAAAGAATTATGGAAGCGTCAGGGTCAAAAAACATGCACCAATTTTCTTTTTCACTATCGAGCATGACTGAAATGCCTATAATGGAGAATGTGGGCATCGATCCGACTACCTCTCGCATGCTAAGCGAGCGCTCTACCACTTGAGCTAATTCGCCTAGTAGGCTCAGTGCTCTTGTTGTTCAGATCCTGGACAAAAGCTCAAGTCCAAACTGAGAGTGCAAAGCTCTACAGACACTGCAATTGATGATTTTTACATTTCTTTACTGTGAACAGCTGCATGGACTTGCATTTTAGCAGTGGCTCAAAGGTTGAGTAGATTTAATTTGATCGTTGACCGCCAATCAACCAAGAAGAGAAGGAAACTGGAGGTGTCAACTAATGTCTGTGCTTGGTCGATTACCGCAGACATCCCTCCTCATACCATTTGTATACTTTCATGGAACAGGCCTACCTCAGCCACACAACTTGCAGAAAGCCTCCATCATGTAGGCCGGTTAGCTCAGCTGGTTAGAGCGTGGTGCTAATAACGCCAAGGTCATGGGTTCGATCCCCGTACGGGCCATTGATGATAGTCTTTTGGATCAGATATGAGGCGGATTAGTGTTATTTTGGGTCTCTCAAATGCCAACTTGTATGGTGGAGATCAGAAAGTCTTGTCGGACGGTGTGGACTCTTGACATGTGCGAGCCCTTATTGTTGAGTACTCATATAGTACGAATCACATGTTTAAGGTGACACATTCTAACAGAGATTTGGCATGTAGTGTGTGAAAAGAATTATGGAAGCGTCAGGGTCAAAAAACATGCACCAATTTTCTTTTTCACTATCGAGCATGACTGAAATGCCTATAATGGAGAATGTGGGCATCGATCCGACTACCTCTCGCATGCTAAGCGAGCGCTCTACCACTTGAGCTAATTCGCCTAGTAGGCTCAGTGCTCTTGTTGTTCAGATCCTGGACAAAAGCTCAAGTCCAAACTGAGAGTGCAAAGCTCTACAGACACTGCAATTGATGATTTTTACATTTCTTTACTGTGAACAGCTGCATGGACTTGCATTTTAGCAGTGGCTCAAAGGTTGAGTAGATTTAATTTGATCGTTGACCGCCAATCAACCAAGAAGAGAAGGAAACTGGAGGTGTCAACTAATGTCTGTGCTTGGTCGATTACCGCAGACATCCCTCCTCATACCATTTGTATACTTTCATGGAACAGGCCTACCTCAGCCACACAACTTGCAGAAAGCCTCCATCATGTAGGCTGGTTAGCTCAGCTGGTTAGAGCGTGGTGCTAATAACGCCAAGGTCATGGGTTCGATCCCCATACGGGCCATTGATGATAGTCTTTTGGATCAGATATGAGGCGGATTAGTGTTATTTTGGGTCTCTCAAATGCCAACTTGTATGGTGGAGATCAGAAAGTCTTGTCGGACGGTGTGGACTCTTGACATGTGCAAGCCCTTATTGTTGAGTACTCATATAGTACGAATCACATGTTTAAGGTGACACATTCTAACAGAGATTTGGCATGTAGTGTGTGAAAAGAATTATGGAAGCGTCAGGGTCAAAAAACATGCACCAATTTTCTTTTTCACTATCGAGCATGACTGAAATGCCTATAATGGAGAATGTGGGCATCGATCCCACTACCTCTCGCATGCTAAGCAAGCGCTCTACCACTTGAGCTAATTCCCCTACTAGGCTCAGTGCTCTTGTTGTTCAGATCCTGGACAAAAGCTCAAGTCCAAACTGAGAGTGCAAAGCTCTACAGACACTGCAATTGATGATTTTTACATTTCTTTACTGTGAACAGCTGCATGGACTTGCATTTTAGCAGTGGCTCAAAGGTTGAGTAGATTTAATTTGATCGTTGACCGCCAATCAACCAAGAAGAGAAGGAAACTGGAGGTGTCAACTAATGTCTGTGCTTGGTCGATTACCGCAGACATCCCTCCTTATACCATTTGTATACTTTCATGGAACAGGCCTACCTCAGCCACACAACTTGCAGAAAGCCTCCCTCATGTAGGCCGGTTAGCTCAGCTGGTTAGAGCGTGGTGCTAATAACGCCAAGGTCATGGGTTCGATCCCCATACGGGCCATTGATGATAGTCTTTTGGATCAGATATGAGGCGGATTAGTGTTATTTTGGGTCTCTCAAATGCCAACTTGTATGGTGGAGATCAGAAAGTCTTGTCGGACGGTGTGGACTCTTGACATGTGCAAGCCCTTATTGTTGAGTACTCATATAGTACGAATCACATGTTTAAGGTGACACATTCTAACAGAGATTTGGCATGTAGTGTGTGAAAAGAATTATGGAGGCGTCAGGGTCAAAAAACATGCACCAATTTTCTTTTTCACTATCGAGCATGACTGAAATGCCTATAATGGAGAATGTGGGCATCGATCCCACTACCTCTCGCGTGCTAAGCGAGCGCTCTACCACTTGAGCTAATTCCCCTACTAGGCTCAGTGCTCTTGTTGTTCAGATCCTGGACAAAAGCTCAAGTCCAAACTGAGAGTGCAAAGCTCTACAGACACTGCAATTGATGATTTTTACATTTCTTTACTGTGAACAGCTGCATGGACTTGCATTTTAGCAGTGGCTCAAAGGTTGAGTAGATTTAATTTGATCGTTGACCGCCAATCAACCAAGAAGAGAAGGAAACTGGAGGTGTCAACTAATGTCTGTGCTTGGTCGATTACCGCAGACATCCCTCCTCATACCATTTGTATACTTTCATGGAACAGGCCTACCTCAGCCACACAACTTGCAGAAAGACTCCATCATGTAGGCCGGTTAGCTCAGCTGGTTACAGCGTGGTGCTAATAACGCCAAGGTCATGGGTTCGATCCCCATACGGGCCATTGATGATAGTCTTTTGGATCAGATATGAGGCGGATTAGTGTTATTTTGGGTCTCTCAAATGCCAACTTGTATGGTGGAGATCAGAAAGTCTTGTCGGACGGTGTGGACTCTTGACATGTGCGAGCCCTTATTGTTGAGTACTCATATAGTACGAATCACATGTTTAAGGTGACACATTCTAACAGAGATTTGGCATGTAGTGTGTGAAAAGAATTATGGAAGCGTCAGGGTCAAAAAACATGCACCAATTTTCTTTTTCACTATCGAGCATGACTGAAATGCCTATAATGGAGAATGTGGGCATCGATCCCACTACCTCTCGCATGCTAAGCGAGCGGTCTACCACTTGAGCTAATTCCCCTAGTAGGCTCAGTACTCTTGTTGTTCAGATCCTGGACAAAAGCTCAAGTCCAAACCGAGAGTGCAAAGCTCTACAGACACTGCAATTGATGATTTTTACATTTCTTTACTGTGAACAGCTGCATGGACTTGCATTTTAGCAGTGGCTCAAAGGTTGAGTAGATTTAATTTGATCGTTGACCGCCAATCAACCAAGAAGAGAAGGAAACTGGAGGTGTCAACTAATGTCTGTGCTTGGTCGATTACCGCAGACATCCCTCCTCATACCATTTGTATACTTTCATGGAACAGGCCTACCTCAGCCACACAACTTGCAGAAAGCATCCATCATGTAGGCTGGTTAGCTCAGCTGGTTAGAGCGTGGTGCTAATAACGCCAAGGTCATGGGTTCGATCACCATACGGGCCATTGATGATAGTCTTTTGGATCAGATATGAGGCGGATTAGTGTTATTTTGGGTCTCTCAAATGCCAACTTGTATGGTGGAGATCAGAAAGTCTTGTCGGACGGTGTGGACTCTTGACATGTGCAAGCCCTTATTGTTGAGTACTCATATAGTACGAATCACATGTTTAAGGTGACACATTCTAACAGAGATTTGGCATGTAGTGTGTGAAAAGAATTATGGAAGCGTCAGGGTCAAAAACCATGCAACAATTTTCTTTTTCACTATCGAGCATGACTGAAATGCCTATAATTGAGAATGTGGGCATCGATCCCACTACCTCTCGCATGCTAAGCGAGCGGTCTACCACTTGAGCTAATTCCCCTAGTAGGCTCAGTACTCTTGTTGTTCAGATCCTGGACAAAAGCTCAAGTCCAAACCGAGAGTGCAAAGCTCTACAGACACTGCAATTGATGATTTTTACATTTCTTTACTGTGAACAGCTGCATGGACTTGCATTTTAGCAGTGGCTCAAAGGTTGAGTAGATTTAATTTGATCGTTGACCGCCAATCAACCAAGAAGAGAAGGAAACTGGAGGTGTCAACTAATGTCTGTGCTTGGTCGATTACCGCAGACATCCCTCCTCATACCATTTGTATACTTTCATGGAACAGGCCTACCTCAGCCACACAACTTGCAGAAAGCCTCCATCATGTAGGCCGGTTAGCTCAGCTGGTTAGAGCGTGGTGCTAATAACGCCAAGGTCATGGGTTCGATCCCCATACGGGCCATTGACGATAGTCTTTTGGATCAGATATGAGGCGGATTAGTGTTATTTTGGGTCTCTCAAATGCCAACTTGTATGGTGGAGATCAGAAAGTCTTGTCGGACGGTGTGGACTCTTGACATGTGCGAGCCCTTATTGTTGAGTACTCATATAGTACGAATCACATGTTTAAGGTGACACATTCTAACAGAGATTTGGCATGTAGTGTGTGAAAAGAATTATGGAAGCGTCAGGGTCAAAAAACATGCACCAATTTTCTTTTTCACTATCGAGCATGACTGAAATGCCTATAATGGAGAATGTGGGCATCGATCCGACTACCTCTCGCATGCTAAGCGAGCACTCTACCACTTGAGCTAATTCGCCTAGTAGGCTCAGTGCTCTTGTTGTTCAGATCCTGGACAAAAGCTCAAGTCCAAACTGAGAGTGCAAAGCTCTACAGACACTGCAATTGATGATTTTTACATTTCTTTACTGTGAACAGCTGCATGGACTTGCATTTTAGCAGTGGCTCAAAGGTTGAGTAGATTTAATTTGATCGTTGACCGCCAATCAACCAAGAAGAGAAGGAAACTGGAGGTGTCAACTAATGTCTGTGCTTGGTCGATTACCGCAGACATCCCTCCTCATACCATTTGTATACTTTCATGGAACAGGCCTACCTCAGCCACACAACTTGCAGAAAGCCTCCATCATGTAGGCTGGTTAGCTCAGCTGGTTAGAGCGTGGTGCTAATAACGCCAAGGTCATGGGTTCGATCCCCGTACGGGCCATTGATGATAGTCTTTTGGATCAGATATGAGGCGGATTAGTGTTATTTTGGGTCTCTCAAATGCCAACTTGTATGGTGGAGATCAGAAAGTCTTGTCGGACGGTGTGGACTCTTGACATGTGCAAGCCCTTATTGTTGAGTACTCATATAGTACGAATCACATGTTTAAGGTGACACATTCTAACAGAGATTTGGCATGTAGTGTGTGAAAAGAATTATGGAAGCGTCAGGGTCAAAAAACATGCACCAATTTTCTTTTTCACTATCGAGCATGACTGAAATGCCTATAATGGAGAATGTGGGCATCGATCCCACTACCTCTCGCATGCTAAGCGAGCGCTCTACCACTTGAGCTAATTCCCCTACTAGGCTCAGTGCTCTTGTTGTTCAGATCCTGGACAAAAGCTCAAGTCCAAACTGAGAGTGCAAAGCTCTACAGACACTGCAATTGATGATTTTTACATTTCTTTACTGTGAACAGCTGCATGGACTTGCATTTTAGCAGTGGCTCAAAGGTTGAGTAGATTTAATTTGATCGTTGACCGCCAATCAACCAAGAAGAGAAGGAAACTGGAGGTGTCAACTAATGTCTGTGCTTGGTCGATTACCGCAGACATCCCTCCTTATACCATTTGTATACTTTCATGGAACAGGCCTACCTCAGCCACACAACTTGCAGAAAGCCTCCCTCATGTAGGCCGGTTAGCTCAGCTGGTTAGAGCGTGGTGCTAATAACGCCAAGGTCATGGGTTCGATCCCCATACGGGCCATTGATGATAGTCTTTTGGATCAGATATGAGGCGGATTAGTGTTATTTTGGGTCTCTCAAATGCCAACTTGTATGGTGGAGATCAGAAAGTCTTGTCGGACGGTGTGGACTCTTGACATGTGCAAGCCCTTATTGTTGAGTACTCATATAGTACGAATCACATGTTTAAGGTGACACATTCTAACAGAGATTTGGCATGTAGTGTGTGAAAAGAATTATGGGAGCGTCAGGGTCAAAAAACATGCACCAATTTTCTTTTTCACTATCGAGCATGACTGAAATGCCTATAATGGAGAATGTGGGCATCGATCCCACTACCTCTCGCGTGCTAAGCGAGCGCTCTACCACTTGAGCTAATTCCCCTACTAGGCTCAGTGCTCTTGTTGTTCAGATCCTGGACAAAAGCTCAAGTCCAAACTGAGAGTGCAAAGCTCTACAGACACTGCAATTGATGATTTTTACATTTCTTTACTGTGAACAGCTGCATGGACTTGCATTTTAGCAGTGGCTCAAAGGTTGAGTAGATTTAATTTGATCGTTGACCGCCAATCAACCAAGAAGAGAAGGAAACTGGAGGTGTCAACTAATGTCTGTGCTTGGTCGATTACCGCAGACATCCCTCCTCATACCATTTGTATACTTTCATGGAACAGGCCTACCTCAGCCACACAACTTGCAGAAAGACTCCATCATGTAGGCTGGTTAGCTCAGCTGGTTACAGCGTGGTGCTAATAACGCCAAGGTCATGGGTTCGATCCCCATACGGGCCATTGATGATAGTCTTTTGGATCAGATATGAGGCGGATTAGTGTTATTTTGGGTCTCTCAAATGCCAACTTGTATGGTGGAGATCAGAAAGTCTTGTCGGACGGTGTGGACTCTTGACATGTGCGAGCCCTTATTGTTGAGTACTCATATAGTACGAATCACATGTTTAAGGTGACACATTCTAACAGAGATTTGGCATGTAGTGTGTGAAAAGAATTATGGAAGCGTCAGGGTCAAAAAACATGCACCAATTTTCTTTTTCACTATCGAGCATGACTGAAATGCCTATAATGGAGAATGTGGGCATCGATCCCACTACCTCTCGCATGCTAAGCGAGCAGTCTATCACTTGAGCTAATTCCCCTAGTAGGCTCAGTACTCTTGTTGTTCAGATCCTGGACAAAAGCTCAAGTCCAAACCGAGAGTGCAAAGCTCTACAGACACTGCAATTGATGATTTTTACATTTCTTTACTGTGAACAGCTGCATGGACTTGCATTTTAGCAGTGGCTCAAAGGTTGAGTAGATTTAATTTGATCGTTGACCGCCAATCAACCAAGAAGAGAAGTAAACTGGAGGTGTCAACTAATGTCTGTGCTTGGTCGATTACCGCAGACATCCCTCCTCATACCATTTGTATACTTTCATGGAACAGGCCTACCTCAGCCACACAACTTGCAGAAAGCCTCCATCATGTAGGCCGGTTAGCTCAGCTGGTTAGAGCATGGTGCTAATAACGCCAAGGTCATGGGTTCGATCCCCATACTGGCCATTGATGATAGTCTTTTGGATCAGATATGAGGCGGATTAGTGTTATTTTGGGTCTCTCAAATGCCAACTTGTATGGTGGAGATCAGAAAGTCTTGTCGGACGGTGTGGACTCTTGACATGTGCGAGCCCTTATTGTTGAGTACTCATATAGTACGAATCACATGTTTAAGGTGACACATTCTAACAGAGATTTGGCATGTAGTGTGTGAAAAGAATTATGGAAGCGTCAGGGTCAAAAAACATGCACCAATTTTCTTTTTCACTATCGAGCATGACTGAAATGCCTATAATGGAGAATGTGGGCATCGATCCCACTACCTCTCGCATGCTAAGCGAGCGCTCTACCACTTGAGCTAATTCCCCTACTAGGCTCAGTGCTCTTGTTGTTCAGATCCTGGACAAAAGCTCAAGTCCAAACTGAGAGTGCAAAGCTCTACAGACACTGCAATTGATGATTTTTACATTTCTTTACTGTGAACAGCTGCATGGACTTGCATTTTAGCAGTGGCTCAAAGGTTGAGTAGATTTAATTTGATCGTTGACCGCCAATCAACCAAGAAGAGAAGGAAACTGGAGGTGTCAACTAATGTCTGTGCTTGGTCGATTACCGCAGACATCCCTCCTCATACCATTTGTATACTTTCATGGAAAAGGCCTACCTCAGCCACACAACTTGCAGAAAGCATCCATCATGTAGGCTGGTTAGCTCAGCTGGTTAGAGCGTGGTGCTAATAACGCCAAGGTCATGGGTTCGATCCCCATACGGGCCATTGATGATAGTCTTTTGGATCAGATATGAGGCGGATTAGTGTTATTTTGGGTCTCTCAAATGCCAACTTGTATGGTGGTGATCAGAAAGTCTTGTCGGACGGTGTGGACTCTTGACATGTGCGAGCCCTTATTGTTGAGTACTCATATAGTACGAATCACATGTTTAAGGTGACACATTCTAACAGAGATTTGGCATGTAGTGTGTGAAAAGAATTATGGAAGCGTCAGGGTCAAAAAACATGCACCAATTTTCTTTTTCACTATCGAGCATGACTGAAATGCCTATAATGGAGAATGTGGGCATCGATCCCACTACCTCTCGCATGCTAAGCGAGCGCTCTACCACTTGAGCTAATTCCCCTACTAGGCTCAGTGCTCTTGTTGTTCAGATCCTGGACAAAAGCTCAAGTCCAAACTGAGAGTGCAAAGCTCTACAGACACTGCAATTGATGATTTTTACATTTCTTTACTGTGAACAGCTGCATGGACTTGCATTTTAGCAGTGGCTCAAAGGTTGAGTAGATTTAATTTGATCGTTGACCGCCAATCAACCAAGAAGAGAAGGAAACTGGAGGTGTCAACTAATGTCTGTGCTTGGTCGATTACCGCAGACATCCCTCCTCATACCATTTGTATACTTTCATGGAACAGGCCTACCTCAGCCACACAACTTGCAGAAAGCCTCCCTCATGTAGGCCGGTTAGCTCAGCTGGTTAGAGCGTGGTGCTAATAACGCCAAGGTCATGGGTTCGATCCCCATACGGGCCATTGATGATAGTCTTTTGGATCAGATATGAGGCGGATTAGTGTTATTTTGGGTCTCTCAAATGCCAACTTGTATGGTGGAGATCAGAAAGTCTTGTCGGACGGTGTGGACTCTTGACATGTGCAAGCCCTTATTGTTGAGTACTCATATAGTACGAATCACATGTTTAAGGTGACACATTCTAACAGAGATTTGGCATGTAGTGTGTGAAAAGAATTATGGAAGCGTCAGGGTCAAAAAACATGCACCAATTTTCTTTTTCACTATCGAGCATGACTGAAATGCCTATAATGGAGAATGTGGGCATCGATCCCACTACCTCTCGCATGCTAAGCGAGCGCTCTACCACTTGAGCTAATTCCCCTACGAGGTTCAGTGTTCTTGTTGTTCAGATCCTGGACAAAAGCTCAAGTCCAAACTGAGAGTGCAAAGCTCTACAGACACTGCAATTGATGATTTTTACATTTCTTTACTGTGAACAGCTGCATGGACTTGCATTTTAGCAGTGGCTCAAAGGTTGAGTAGATTTAATTTGATCGTTGACCGCCAATCAACCAAGAAGAGAAGGAAACTGGAGGTGTCAACTAATGTCTGTGCTTGGTCGATTACCGCAAACATCCCTCCTCATACCATTTGTATACTTTCATGGAAAAGGCCTACCTCAGCCACACAACTTGCAGAAAGCATCCATCATGTAGGCTGGTTAGCTCAGCTGGTTAGAGCGTGGTGCTAATAACGCCAAGGTCATGGGTTCGATCCCCATACGGGCCATTGATGATAGTCTTTTGGATCAGATATGAGGCGGATTAGTGTTATTTTGGGTCTCTCAAATGCCAACTTGTATGGTGGTGATCAGAAAGTCTTGTCGGACGGTGTGGACTCTTGACATGTGCGAGCCCTTATTGTTGAGTACTCATATAGTACGAATCACATGTTTAAGGTGACACATTCTAACAGAGATTTGGCATGTAGTGTGTGAAAAGAATTATGGAAGCGTCAGGGTCAAAAAACATGCACCAATTTTCTTTTTCACTATCGAGCATGACTGAAATGTCTATAATGGAGAATGTGGGCATCGATACCACTACCTCTCGCATGCTAAGCGAGCGCTCTACCACTTGAGCTAATTCCCCTACTAGGCTCAGTGCTCTTGTTGTTCAGATCCTGGACAAAAGCTCAAGTCCAAACTGAGAGTGCAAAGCTCTACAGACACTGCAATTGATGATTTTTACATTTCTTTACTGTGAACAGCTGCATGGACTTGCATTTTAGCAGTGGCTCAAAGGTTGAGTAGATTTAATTTGATCGTTGACCGCCAATCAACCAAGAAGAGAAGGAAACTGGAGGTGTCAACTAATGTCTGTGCTTGGTCGATTACCGCAGACATCCCTCCTCATACCATTTGTATACTTTCATGGAACAGGCCTACCTCAGCCACACAACTTGCAGAAAGACTCCATCATGTAGGCCGGTTAGCTCAGCTGGTTAGAGCGTGGTGCTAATAACGCCAAGGTCATGGGTTCGATCCCCATACGGGCCATTGATGATAGTCTTTTGGATCAGATATGAGGCGGATTAGTGTTATTTTGGGTCTCTCAAATGCCAACTTGTATGGTGGAGATCAGAAAGTCTTGTCGGACGGTGTGGACTCTTGACATGTGCAAGCCCTTATTGTTGAGTACTCATATAGTACGAATCACATGTTTAAGTTGACACATTCTAACAGAGATTTGGCATGTAGTGTGTGAAAAGAATTATGGAAGCGTCAGGGTCAAAAAACATGCACCAATTTTCTTTTTCACTATCGAGCATGACTGAAATGCCTATAATGGAGAATGTGGGCATCGATCCCACTACCTCTCGCATGCTAAGCGAGCGCTCTACCACTTGAGCTAATTCCCCTACGAGGCTCAGTGTTCTTGTTGTTCAGATCCTCGACAAAAGCTCAAGTCCAAACTGAGAGTGCAAAGCTCTACAGACACTGCAATTGATGATTTTTACATTTCTTTACTGTGAACAGCTGCATGGACTTGCATTTTAGCAGTGGCTCAAAGGTTGAGTAGATTTAATTTGATCGTTGACCGCCAATCAACCAAGAAGAGAAGGAAACTGGAGGTGTCAACTAATGTCTGTGCTTGGTCGATTACCGCAAACATCCCTCCTCATACCATTTGTATACTTTCATGGAAAAGGCCTACCTCAGCCACACAACTTGCAGAAAGCATCCATCATGTAGGCTGGTTAGCTCAGCTGGTTAGAGCGTGGTGCTAATAACGCCAAGGTCATGGGTTCGATCCCCATACGGGCCATTGATGATAGTCTTTTGGATCAGATATGAGGCGGATTAGTGTTATTTTGGGTCTCTCAAATGCCAACTTGTATGGTGGAGATCAGAAAGTCTTGTCGGACGGTGTGGACTCTTGACATGTGCGAGCCCTTATTGTTGAGTACTCATATAGTACGAATCACATGTTTAAGGTGACACATTCTAACAGAGATTTGGCATGTAGTGTGTGAAAAGAATTATGGAAGCGTCAGGGTCAAAAAACATGCACCAATTTTCTTTTTCACTATCGAGCATGACTGAAATGCCTATAATGGAGAATGTGGGCATCGATCCCACTACCTCTCGCATGCTAAGCTAGCGCTCTACCACTTGAGCTAATTCCCCTACTAGGCTCAGTGCTCTTGTTGTTCAGATCCTGGACAAAAGCTCAAGTCCAAACTGAGAGTGCAAAGCTCTACAGACACTGCAATTGATGATTTTTACATTTCTTTACTGTGAACAGCTGCATGGACTTGCATTTTAGCAGTGGCTCAAAGGTTGAGTAGATTTAATTTGATCGTTGACCGCCAATCAACCAAGAAGAGAAGGAAACTGGAGATGTCAACTAATGTCTGTGCTTGGTCGATTACCGCAGACATCCCTCCTCATACCATTTGTATACTTTCATGGAACAGGCCTACCTCAGCCACACAACTTGCAGAAAGCCTCCCTCATGTAGGCCGGTTAGCTCAGCTGGTTAGAGCGTGGTGCTAATAACGCCAAGGTCATGGGTTCGATCCCCATACGGGCCATTGATGATAGTCTTTTGGATCAGATATGAGGCGGATTAGTGTTATTTTGGGTCTCTCAAATGCCAACTTGTATGGTGGAGATCAGAAAGTCTTGTCGGACGGTGTGGACTCTTGACATGTGCAAGCCCTTATTGTTGAGTACTCATATAGTACGAATCACATGTTTAAGGTGACACATTCTAACAGAGATTTGGCATGTAGTGTGTGAAAAGAATTATGGAGGCGTCAGGGTCAAAAAACATGCACCAATTTTCTTTTTCACTATCGAGCATGACTGAAATGCCTATAATGGAGAATGTGGGCATCGATCCCACTACCTCTTGCATGCTAAGCGAGCGCTCTACCACTTGAGCTAATTCCCCTACGAGGCTCAGTGTTCTTGTTGTTCAGATCCTCGACAAAAGCTCAAGTCCAAACTGAGAGTGCAAAGCTCTACAGACACTGCAATTGATGATTTTTACATTTCTTTACTGTGAACAGCTGCATGGACTTGCATTTTAGCAGTGGCTCAAAGGTTGAGTAGATTTAATTTGATCGTTGACCGCCAATCAACCAAGAAGAGAAGGAAACTGGAGGTGTCAACTAATGTCTGTGCTTGGTCGATTACCGCAGACATCCCTCCTCATACCGTTTGTATACTTTCATGGAACAGGCCTACCTCAGCCACACAACTTGCAGAAAGCCTCCATCATGTAGGCCGGTTAGCTCAGCTGGTTAGAGCGTGGTGCTAATAACGCCAAGGTCATGGGTTCGATCCCCATACGGGCCATTGATGATAGTCTTTTGGATCAGATATGAGGCGGATTAGTGTTATTTTGGGTCTCTCAAATGCCAACTTGTATGGTGGAGATCAGAAAGTCTTGTCGGACGGTGTGGACTCTTGACATGTGCGAGCCCTTATTGTTGAGTACTCATATAGTACGAATCACATGTTTAAGGTGACACATTCTAACAGAGATTTGGCATGTAGTGTGTGAAAAGAATTATGGAAGCGTCAGGGTCAAAAAACATGCACCAATTTTCTTTTTCACTATCGAGCATGACTGAAATGCCTATAATGGAGAATGTGGGCATCGATCCCACTACCTCTCGCATGCTAAGCGAGCGCTCTACCACTTGAGCTAATTCCCCTACGAGGCTCAGTGTTCTTGTTGTTCAGATCCTCGACAAAAGCTCAAGTCCAAACTGAGAGTGCAAAGCTCTACAGACACTGCAATTGATGATTTTTACATTTCTTTACTGTGAACAGCTGCATGGACTTGCATTTTAGCAGTGGCTCAAAGGTTGAGTAGATTTAATTTGATCGTTGACCGCCAATCAACCAAGAAGAGAAGGAAACTGGAGGTGTCAACTAATGTCTGTGCTTGGTCGATTACCGCAGACATCCCTCCTCATACCATTTGTATACTTTCATGGAACAGGCCTACCTCAGCCACACAACTTGCAGAAAGCCTCCCTCATGTAGGCCGGTTAGCTCAGCTGGTTATAGCGTGGTGCTAATAACGCCAAGGTCATGGGTTCGATCCCCATACGGGCCATTGATGATAGTCTTTTGGATCAGATATGAGGCGGATTAGTGTTATTTTGGGTCTCTCAAATTCCAACTTGTATGGTGGAGATCAGAAAGTCTTGTCGGACGGTGTGGACTCTTGACATGTGCGAGCCCTTATTGTTGAGTACTCATATAGTACGAATCACATGTTTAAGGTGACACATTCTAACAGAGATTTGGCATGTAGTGTGTGAAAAGAATTATGGAAGCGTCAGGGTCAAAAAACATGCACCAATTTTCTTTTTCACTATCGAGCATGACTGAAATGCCTATAATGGAGAATGTGGGCATCGATCCCACTACCTCTTGCATGCTAAGCGAGCGCTCTACCACTTGAGCTAATTCCCCTACTAGGCTCAGTGCTCTTGTTGTTCAGATCCTGGACAAAAGCTCAAGTCCAAACTGAGAGTGCAAAGCTCTACAGACACTGCAATTGATGATTTTTACATTTCTTTACTGTGAACAGCTGCATGGACTTGCATTTTAGCAGTGGCTCAAAGGTTGAGTAGATTTAATTTGATCGTTGACCGCCAATCAACCAAGAAGAGAAGGAAACTGGAGGTGTCAACTAATGTCTGTGCTTGGTCGATTACCGCAGACATCCCTCCTCATACCATTTGTATACTTTCATGGAACAGGCCTACCTCAGCCACACAACTTGCAGAAAGCCTCCCTCATGTAGGCCGGTTAGCTCAGCTGGTTAGAGCGTGGTGCTAATAACGCCAAGGTCATGGGTTCGATCCCCATACGGGCCATTGATGATAGTCTTTTGGATCAGATATGAGGCGGATTAGTGTTATTTTGGGTCTCTCAAATTCCAACTTGTATGGTGGAGATCAGAAAGTCTTGTCGGACGGTGTGGACTCTTGACATGTGCGAGCCCTTATTGTTGAGTACTCATATAGTACGAATCACATGTTTAAGGTGACACATTCTAACAGAGATTTGGCATGTAGTGTGTGAAAAGAATTATGGAAGCGTCAGGGTCAAAAAACATGCACCAATTTTCTTTTTCACTATCAAGCATGACTGAAATGCCTATAATGGAGAATGTGGGCATCGATCCCACTACCTCTCGCATGCTAAGCGAGCGCTCTACCACTTGAGCTAATTCCCCTACTAGGCTCAGTGCTCTTGTTGTTCAGATCCTGGACAAAAGCTCAAGTCCAAACTGAGAGTGCAAAGCTCTACAGACACTGCAATTGATGATTTTTACATTTCTTTACTGTGAACAGCTGCATGGACTTGCATTTTAGCAGTGGCTCAAAGGTTGAGTAGATTTAATTTGATCGTTGACCGCCAATCAACCAAGAAGAGAAGGAAACTGGAGGTGTCAACTAATGTCTGTGCTTGGTCGATTACCGCAGACATCCCTCCTCATACCATTTGTATACTTTCATGGAACAGGCCTACCTCAGCCACACAACTTGCAGAAAGACTCCATCATGTAGGCCGGTTAGCTCAGCTGGTTAGAGCGTGGTGCTAATAACGCCAAGGTCATGGGTTCGATCCCCATACGGGCCATTGATGATAGTCTTTTGGATCAGATATGAGGCGGATTAGTGTTATTTTGGGTCTCTCAAATTCCAACTTGTATGGTGGAGATCAGAAAGTCTTGTCGGACGGTGTGGACTCTTGACATGTGCAAGCCCTTATTGTTGAGTACTCATATAGTACGAATCACATGTTTAAGTTGACACATTCTAACAGAGATTTGGCATGTAGTGTGTGAAAAGAATTATGGAAGCGTCAGGGTCAAAAAACATGCACCAATTTTCTTTTTCACTATCGAGCATGACTGAAATGCCTATAATGGAGAATGTGGGCATCGATCCCACTACCTCTCGCATGCTAAGCGAGCGCTCTACCACTTGAGCTAATTCCCCTACGAGGCTCAGTGTTCTTGTTGTTCAGATCCTCGACAAAAGCTCAAGTCCAAACTGAGAGTGCAAAGCTCTACAGACACTGCAATTGATGATTTTTACATTTCTTTACTGTGAACAGCTGCATGGACTTGCATTTTAGCAGTGGCTCAAAGGTTGAGTAGATTTAATTTGATCGTTGACCACCAATCAACCAAGAAGAGAAGGGAACTGGAGGTGTCAACTAATGTCTGTGCTTGGTCGATTACCGCAGACATCCCTCCTCATACCATTTGTATACTTTCATGGAACAGGCCTACCTCAGCCACACAACTTGCAGAAAGACTCCATCATGTAGGCCGGTTAGCTCAGCTGGTTAGAGCGTGGTGCTAATAACGCCAAGGTCATGGGTTCGATCCCCATACGGGCCATTGATGATAGTCTTTTGGATCAGATATGAGGCGGATTAGTGTTATTTTGGGTCTCTCAAATGCCAACTTGTATGGTGGAGATCAGAAAGTCTTGTCGGACGGTGTGGACTCTTGACATGTGCGAGCCCTTATTGTTGAGTACTCATATAGTACGAATCACATGTTTAAGGTGACACATTCTAACAGAGATTTGGCATGTAGTGTGTGAAAAGAATTATGGAAGCGTCAGGGTCAAAAAACATGCACCAATTTTCTTTTTCACTATCGAGCATGACTGAAATGCCTATAATGGAGAATGTGGGCATCGATCCCACTACCTCTCGCATGCTAAGCGAGCGCTCTACCACTTGAGCTAATTCCCCTACGAGGCTCAGTGTTCTTGTTGTTCAGATCCTCGACAAAAGCTCAAGTCCAAACTGAGAGTGCAAAGCTCTACAGACACTGCAATTGATGATTTTTACATTTCTTTACTGTGAACAGCTGCATGGACTTGCATTTTAGCAGTGGCTCAAAGGTTGAGTAGATTTAATTTGATCGTTGACCACCAATCAACCAAGAAGAGAAGGGAACTGGAGGTGTCAACTAATGTCTGTGCTTGGTCGATTACCGCAGACATCCCTCCTCATACCATTTGTATACTTTCATGGAACAGGCCTACCTCAGCCACACAACTTGCAGAAAGACTCCATCATGTAGGCCGGTTAGCTCAGCTGGTTAGAGCGTGGTGCTAATAACGCCAAGGTCATGGGTTCGATCCCCATACGGGCCATTGATGATAGTCTTTTGGATCAGATATGAGGCGGATTAGTGTTATTTTGGGTCTCTCAAATGCCAACTTGTATGGTGGAGATCAGAAAGTCTTGTCGGACGGTGTGGACTCTTGACATGTGCGAGCCCTTATTGTTGAGTACTCATATAGTACGAATCACATGTTTAAGGTGACACATTCTAACAGAGATTTGGCATGTAGTGTGTGAAAAGAATTATGGAAGCGTCAGGGTCAAAAAACATGCACCAATTTTCTTTTTCACTATCGAGCATGACTGAAATGCCTATAATGGAGAATGTGGGCATCGATCCCACTACCTCTCGCATGCTAAGCGAGCGCTCTACCACTTGAGCTAATTCCCCTACGAGGCTCAGTGTTCTTGTTGTTCAGATCCTCGACAAAAGCTCAAGTCCAAACTGAGAGTGCAAAGCTCTACAGACACTGCAATTGATGATTTTTACATTTCTTTACTGTGAACAGCTGCATGGACTTGCATTTTAGCAGTGGCTCAAAGGTTGAGTAGATTTAATTTGATCGTTGACCGCCAATCAACCAAGAAGAGAAGGAAACTGGAGGTGTCAACTAATGTCTGTGCTTGGTCGATTACCGCAGACATCCCTCCTCATACCATTTGTATACTTTCATGGAACAGGCCTACCTCAGCCACACAACTTGCAGAAAGCCTCCCTCATGTAGGCCGGTTAGCTCAGCTGGTTATAGCGTGGTGCTAATAACGCCAAGGTCATGGGTTCGATCCCCATACGGGCCATTGATGATAGTCTTTTGGATCAGATATGAGGCGGATTAGTGTTATTTTGGGTCTCTCAAATTCCAACTTGTATGGTGGAGATCAGAAAGTCTTGTCGGACGGTGTGGACTCTTGACATGTGCGAGCCCTTATTGTTGAGTACTCATATAGTACGAATCACATGTTTAAGGTGACACATTCTAACAGAGATTTGGCATGTAGTGTGTGAAAAGAATTATGGAAGCGTCAGGGTCAAAAAACATGCACCAATTTTCTTTTTCACTATCGAGCATGACTGAAATGCCTATAATGGAGAATGTGGGCATCGATCCCACTACCTCTTGCATGCTAAGCGAGCGCTCTACCACTTGAGCTAATTCCCCTACTAGGCTCAGTGCTCTTGTTGTTCAGATCCTGGACAAAAGCTCAAGTCCAAACTGAGAGTGCAAAGCTCTACAGACACTGCAATTGATGATTTTTACATTTCTTTACTGTGAACAGCTGCATGGACTTGCATTTTAGCAGTGGCTCAAAGGTTGAGTAGATTTAATTTGATCGTTGACCGCCAATCAACCAAGAAGAGAAGGAAACTGGAGGTGTCAACTAATGTCTGTGCTTGGTCGATTACCGCAGACATCCCTCCTCATACCATTTGTATACTTTCATGGAACAGGCCTACCTCAGCCACACAACTTGCAGAAAGCCTCCCTCATGTAGGCCGGTTAGCTCAGCTGGTTAGAGCGTGGTGCTAATAACGCCAAGGTCATGGGTTCGATCCCCATACGGGCCATTGATGATAGTCTTTTGGATCAGATATGAGGCGGATTAGTGTTATTTTGGGTCTCTCAAATTCCAACTTGTATGGTGGAGATCAGAAAGTCTTGTCGGACGGTGTGGACTCTTGACATGTGCGAGCCCTTATTGTTGAGTACTCATATAGTACGAATCACATGTTTAAGGTGACACATTCTAACAGAGATTTGGCATGTAGTGTGTGAAAAGAATTATGGAAGCGTCAGGGTCAAAAAACATGCACCAATTTTCTTTTTCACTATCAAGCATGACTGAAATGCCTATAATGGAGAATGTGGGCATCGATCCCACTACCTCTCGCATGCTAAGCGAGCGCTCTACCACTTGAGCTAATTCCCCTACTAGGCTCAGTGCTCTTGTTGTTCAGATCCTGGACAAAAGCTCAAGTCCAAACTGAGAGTGCAAAGCTCTACAGACACTGCAATTGATGATTTTTACATTTCTTTACTGTGAACAGCTGCATGGACTTGCATTTTAGCAGTGGCTCAAAGGTTGAGTAGATTTAATTTGATCGTTGACCGCCAATCAACCAAGAAGAGAAGGAAACTGGAGGTGTCAACTAATGTCTGTGCTTGGTCGATTACCGCAGACATCCCTCCTCATACCATTTGTATACTTTCATGGAACAGGCCTACCTCAGCCACACAACTTGCAGAAAGACTCCATCATGTAGGCCGGTTAGCTCAGCTGGTTAGAGCGTGGTGCTAATAACGCCAAGGTCATGGGTTCGATCCCCATACGGGCCATTGATGATAGTCTTTTGGATCAGATATGAGGCGGATTAGTGTTATTTTGGGTCTCTCAAATTCCAACTTGTATGGTGGAGATCAGAAAGTCTTGTCGGACGGTGTGGACTCTTGACATGTGCAAGCCCTTATTGTTGAGTACTCATATAGTACGAATCACATGTTTAAGTTGACACATTCTAACAGAGATTTGGCATGTAGTGTGTGAAAAGAATTATGGAAGCGTCAGGGTCAAAAAACATGCACCAATTTTCTTTTTCACTATCGAGCATGACTGAAATGCCTATAATGGAGAATGTGGGCATCGATCCCACTACCTCTCGCATGCTAAGCGAGCGCTCTACCACTTGAGCTAATTCCCCTACGAGGCTCAGTGTTCTTGTTGTTCAGATCCTCGACAAAAGCTCAAGTCCAAACTGAGAGTGCAAAGCTCTACAGACACTGCAATTGATGATTTTTACATTTCTTTACTGTGAACAGCTGCATGGACTTGCATTTTAGCAGTGGCTCAAAGGTTGAGTAGATTTAATTTGATCGTTGACCACCAATCAACCAAGAAGAGAAGGGAACTGGAGGTGTCAACTAATGTCTGTGCTTGGTCGATTACCGCAGACATCCCTCCTCATACCATTTGTATACTTTCATGGAACAGGCCTACCTCAGCCACACAACTTGCAGAAAGACTCCATCATGTAGGCCGGTTAGCTCAGCTGGTTAGAGCGTGGTGCTAATAACGCCAAGGTCATGGGTTCGATCCCCATACGGGCCATTGATGATAGTCTTTTGGATCAGATATGAGGCGGATTAGTGTTATTTTGGGTCTCTCAAATTCCAACTTGTATGGTGGAGATCAGAAAGTCTTGTCGGACGGTGTGGACTCTTGACATGTGCAAGCCCTTATTGTTGAGTACTCATATAGTACGAATCACATGTTTAAGTTGACACATTCTAACAGAGATTTGGCATGTAGTGTGTGAAAAGAATTATGGAAGCGTCAGGGTCAAAAAACATGCACCAATTTTCTTTTTCACTATCGAGCATGACTGAAATGCCTATAATGGAGAATGTGGGCATCGATCCCACTACCTCTCGCATGCTAAGCGAGCGCTCTACCACTTGAGCTAATTCCCCTACTAGGCTCAGTGCTCTTGTTGTTCAGATCCTGGACAAAAGCTCAAGTCCAAACTGAGAGTGCAAAGCTCTACAGACACTGCAATTGATGATTTTTACATTTCTTTACTGTGAACAGCTGCATGGACTTGCATTTTAGCAGTGGCTCAAAGGTTGAGTAGATTTAATTTGATCGTTGACCGCCAATCAACCAAGAAGAGAAGGAAACTGGAGGTGTCAACTAATGTCTGTGCTTGGTCGATTACCGCAGACATCCCTCCTCATACCATTTGTATACTTTCATGGAACAGGCCTACCTCAGCCACACAACTTGCAGAAAGACTCCATCATGTAGGCCGGTTAGCTCAGCTGGTTAGAGCGTGGTGCTAATAACGCCAAGGTCATGGGTTCGATCCCCATACGGGCCATTGATGATAGTCTTTTGGATCAGATATGAGGCGGATTAGTGTTATTTTGGGTCTCTCAAATGCCAACTTGTATGGTGGAGATCAGAAAGTCTTGTCGGACGGTGTGGACTCTTGACATGTGCAAGCCCTTATTGTTGAGTACTCATATAGTACGAATCACATGTTTAAGGTGACACATTCTAACAGAGATTTGGCATGTAGTGTGTGAAAAGAATTATGGAGGCGTCAGGGTCAAAAAACATGCACCAATTTTCTTTTTCACTATCGAGCATGACTGAAATGCCTATAATGGAGAATGTGGGCATCGATCTCACTACCTCTCGCATGCTAAGCGAGCGCTCTACCACTTGAGCTAATTCCCCTACGAGGCTCAGTGTTCTTGTTGTTCAGATCCTCGACAAAAGCTCAAGTCCAAACTGAGAGTGCAAAGCTCTACAGACACTGGAATTGATGATTTTTACATTTCTTTACTGTGAACAGCTGCATGGACTTGCATTTTAGCAGTGGCTCAAAGGTTGAGTAGATTTAATTTGATCGTTGACCGCCAATCAACCAAGAAGAGAAGGAAACTGGAGGTGTCAACTAATGTCTGTGCTTGGTCGATTACCGCAAACATCCCTCCTCATACCATTTGTATACTTTCATGGAAAAGGCCTACCTCAGCCACACAACTTGCAGAAAGCATCCATCATGTAGGCTGGTTAGCTCAGCTGGTTAGAGCGTGGTGCTAATAACGCCAAGGTCATGGGTTCGATCCCCATACGGGCCATTGATGATAGTCTTTTGGATCAGATATGAGGCGGATTAGTGTTATTTTGGGTCTCTCAAATTCCAACTTGTATGGTGGAGATCAGAAAGTCTTGTCGGACGGTGTGGACTCTTGACATGTGCGAGCCCTTATTGTTGAGTACTCATATAGTACGAATCACATGTTTAAGGTGACACATTCTAACAGAGATTTGGCATGTAGTGTGTGAAAAGAATTATGGAAGCGTCAGGGTCAAAAAACATGCACCAATTTTCTTTTTCACTATCGAGCATGACTGAAATGCCTATAATGGAGAATGTGGGCATCGATCCCACTACCTCTCGCATGCTAAGCGAGCGCTCTACCACTTGAGCTAATTCCCCTACTAGGCTCAGTGCTCTTGTTGTTCAGATCCTGGACAAAAGCTCAAGTCCAAACTGAGAGTGCAAAGCTCTACAGACACTGCAATTGATGATTTTTACATTTCTTTACTGTGAACAGCTGCATGGACTTGCATTTTAGCAGTGGCTCAAAGGTTGAGTAGATTTAATTTGATCGTTGACCGCCAATCAACCAAGAAGAGAAGGAAACTGGAGGTGTCAACTAATGTCTGTGCTTGGTCGATTACCGCAGACATCCCTCCTCATACCATTTGTATACTTTCATGGAAAAGGCCTACCTCAGCCACACAACTTGCAGAAAGCGTCCATCATGTAGGCTGGTTAGCTCAGCTGGTTAGAGCGTGGTGCTAATAACGCCAAGGTCATGGGTTCGATCCCCATACGGGCCATTGATGATAGTCTTTTGGATCAGATATGAGGCGGATTAGTGTTATTTTGGGTCTCTCAAATGCCAACTTGTATGGTGGTGATCAGAAAGTCTTGTCGGACGGTGTGGACTCTTGACATGTGCGAGCCCTTATTGTTGAGTACTCATATAGTACGAATCACATGTTTAAGGTGACACATTCTAACAGAGATTTGGCATGTAGTGTGTGAAAAGAATTATGGAAGCGTCAGGGTCAAAAAACATGCACCAATTTTCTTTTTCACTATCGAGCATGACTGAAATGCCTATAATGGAGAATGTGGGCATCGATCCCACTACCTCTCGCATGCTAAGCGAGCGCTCTACCACTTGAGCTAATTACCCTAGTAGGCTCAGTGCTCTTGTTGTTCAGATCCTGGACAAAAGCTCAAGTCCAAACTGAGAGTGCAAAGCTCTACAGACACTGCAATTGATGATTTTTACATTTCTTTACTGTGAACAGCTGCATGGACTTGCATTTTAGCAGTGGCTCAAAGGTTGAGTAGATTTAATTTGATCGTTGACCACCAATCAACCAAGAAGAGAAGGAAACTGGAGGTGTCAACTAATGTCTGTGCTTGGTCGATTACCGCAGACATCCCTCCTCATACCATTTGTATACTTTCATGGAACAGGCCTACCTCAGCCACACAACTTGCAGAAAGCCTCCCTCATGTAGGCCGGTTAGCTCAGCTGGTTAGAGCGTGGTGCTAATAACGCCAAGGTCATGGGTTCGATCCCCATACGGGCCAATGATGATAGTCTTTTGGATCAGATATGAGGCGGATTAGTGTTATTTTGGGTCTCTCAAATTCCAACTTGTATGGTGGAGATCAGAAAGTCTTGTCGGACGGTGTGGACTCTTGACATGTGCGAGCCCTTATTGTTGAGTACTCATATAGTACGAATCACATGTTTAAGGTGACACATTCTAACAGAGATTTGGCATGTAGTGTGTGAAAAGAATTATGGAAGCGTCAGGGTCAAAAAACATGCACCAATTTTCTTTTTCACTATCGAGCATGACTGAAATGCCTATAATGGAGAATGTGGGCATCGATCCCACTACCTCTCGCATGCTAAGCGAGCGCTCTACCACTTGAGCTAATTCCCCTACGAGGCTCAGTGTTCTTGTTGTTCAGATCCTCGACAAAAGCTCAAGTCCAAACTGAGAGTGCAAAGCTCTACAGACACTGCAATTGATGATTTTTACATTTCTTTACTGTGAACAGCTGCATGGACTTGCATTTTAGCAGTGGCTCAAAGGTTGAGTAGATTTAATTTGATCGTTGACCACCAATCAACCAAGAAGAGAAGGGAACTGGAGGTGTCAACTAATGTCTGTGCTTGGTCGATTACCGCAGACATCCCTCCTCATACCATTTGTATACTTTCATGGAACAGGCCTACCTCAGCCACACAACTTGCAGAAAGACTCCATCATGTAGGCCGGTTAGCTCAGCTGGTTAGAGCGTGGTGCTAATAACGCCAAGGTCATGGGTTCGATCCCCATACGGGCCATTGATGATAGTCTTTTGGATCAGATATGAGGCGGATTAGTGTTATTTTGGGTCTCTCAAATTCCAACTTGTATGGTGGAGATCAGAAAGTCTTGTCGGACGGTGTGGACTCTTGACATGTGCAAGCCCTTATTGTTGAGTACTCATATAGTACGAATCACATGTTTAAGTTGACACATTCTAACAGAGATTTGGCATGTAGTGTGTGAAAAGAATTATGGAAGCGTCAGGGTCAAAAAACATGCACCAATTTTCTTTTTCACTATCGAGCATGACTGAAATGCCTATAATGGAGAATGTGGGCATCGATCCCACTACTTCTCGCATGCTAAGCGAGCGCTCTACCACTTGAGCTAATTACCCTAGTAGGCTCAGTGCTCTTGTTGTTCAGATCCTGGACAAAAGCTCAAGTCCAAACTGAGAGTGCAAAGCTCTACAGACACTGCAATTGATGATTTTTACATTTCTTTACTGTGAACAGCTGCATGGACTTGCATTTTAGCAGTGGCTCAAAGGTTGAGTAGATTTAATTTGATCGTTGACCACCAATCAACCAAGAAGAGAAGGAAACTGGAGGTGTCAACTAATGTCTGTGCTTGGTCGATTACCGCAGACATCCCTCCTCATACCATTTGTATACTTTCATGGAACAGGCCTACCTCAGCCACACAACTTGCAGAAAGCCTCCCTCATGTAGGCCGGTTAGCTCAGCTGGTTAGAGCGTGGTGCTAATAACGCCAAGGTCATGGGTTCGATCCCCATACGGGCCAATGATGATAGTCTTTTGGATCAGATATGAGGCGGATTAGTGTTATTTTGGGTCTCTCAAATTCCAACTTGTATGGTGGAGATCAGAAAGTCTTGTCGGACGGTGTGGACTCTTGACATGTGCGAGCCCTTATTGTTGAGTACTCATATAGTACGAATCACATGTTTAAGGTGACACATTCTAACAGAGATTTGGCATGTAGTGTGTGAAAAGAATTATGGAAGCGTCAGGGTCAAAAAACATGCACCAATTTTCTTTTTCACTATCGAGCATGACTGAAATGCCTATAATGGAGAATGTGGGCATCGATCCCACTACCTCTCGCATGCTAAGCGAGCGCTCTACCACTTGAGCTAATTCCCCTACGAGGCTCAGTGTTCTTGTTGTTCAGATCCTCGACAAAAGCTCAAGTCCAAACTGAGAGTGCAAAGCTCTACAGACACTGCAATTGATGATTTTTACATTTCTTTACTGTGAACAGCTGCATGGACTTGCATTTTAGCAGTGGCTCAAAGGTTGAGTAGATTTAATTTGATCGTTGACCACCAATCAACCAAGAAGAGAAGGGAACTGGAGGTGTCAACTAATGTCTGTGCTTGGTCGATTACCGCAGACATCCCTCCTCATACCATTTGTATACTTTCATGGAACAGGCCTACCTCAGCCACACAACTTGCAGAAAGACTCCATCATGTAGGCCGGTTAGCTCAGCTGGTTAGAGCGTGGTGCTAATAACGCCAAGGTCATGGGTTCGATCCCCATACGGGCCATTGATGATAGTCTTTTGGATCAGATATGAGGCGGATTAGTGTTATTTTGGGTCTCTCAAATTCCAACTTGTATGGTGGAGATCAGAAAGTCTTGTCGGACGGTGTGGACTCTTGACATGTGCAAGCCCTTATTGTTGAGTACTCATATAGTACGAATCACATGTTTAAGTTGACACATTCTAACAGAGATTTGGCATGTAGTGTGTGAAAAGAATTATGGAAGCGTCAGGGTCAAAAAACATGCACCAATTTTCTTTTTCACTATCGAGCATGACTGAAATGCCTATAATGGAGAATGTGGGCATCGATCCCACTACCTCTCGCATGCTAAGCGAGCGCTCTACCACTTGAGCTAATTCCCCTACGAGGCTCAGTGTTCTTGTTGTTCAGATCCTCGACAAAAGCTCAAGTCCAAACTGAGAGTGCAAAGCTCTACAGACACTGCAATTGATGATTTTTACATTTCTTTACTGTGAACAGCTGCATGGACTTGCATTTTAGCAGTGGCTCAAAGGTTGAGTAGATTTAATTTGATCGTTGACCGCCAATCAACCAAGAAGAGAAGGAAACTGGAGGTGTCAACTAATGTCTGTGCTTGGTCGATTACCGCAAACATCCCTCCTCATACCATTTGTATACTTTCATGGAAAAGGCCTACCTCAGCCACACAACTTGCAGAAAGCATCCATCATGTAGGCTGGATAGCTCAGCTGGTTAGAGCGTGGTGCTAATAACGCCAAGGTCATGGGTTCGATCCCCATACGGGCCATTGATGATAGTCTTTTGGATCAGATATGAGGCGGATTAGTGTTATTTTGGGTCTCTCAAATTCCAACTTGTATGGTGGAGATCAGAAAGTCTTGTCGGACGGTGTGGACTCTTGACATGTGCGAGCCCTTATTGTTGAGTACTCATATAGTACGAATCACATGTTTAAGGTGACACATTCTAACAGAGATTTGGCATGTAGTGTGTGAAAAGAATTATGGAAGCGTCAGGGTCAAAAAACATGCACCAATTTTCTTTTTCACTATCGAGCATGACTGAAATGCCTATAATGGAGAATGTGGGCATCGATCCCACTACCTCTCGCATGCTAAGCGAGCGCTCTACCACTTGAGCTAATTCCCCTACTAGGCTCAGTGCTCTTGTTGTTCAGATCCTGGACAAAAGCTCAAGTCCAAACTGAGAGTGCAAAGCTCTACAGACACTGCAATTGATGATTTTTACATTTCTTTACTGTGAACAGCTGCATGGACTTGCATTTTAGCAGTGGCTCAAAGGTTGAGTAGATTTAATTTGATCGTTGACCGCCAATCAACCAAGAAGAGAAGGAAACTGGAGGTGTCAACTAATGTCTGTGCTTGGTCGATTACCGCAGACATCCCTCCTCATACCATTTGTATACTTTCATGGAAAAGGCCTACCTCAGCCACACAACTTGCAGAAAGCGTCCATCATGTAGGCTGGTTAGCTCAGCTGGTTAGAGCGTGGTGCTAATAACGCCAAGGTCATGGGTTCGATCCCCATACGGGCCATTGATGATAGTCTTTTGGATCAGATATGAGGCGGATTAGTGTTATTTTGGGTCTCTCAAATGCCAACTTGTATGGTGGTGATCAGAAAGTCTTGTCGGACGGTGTGGACTCTTGACATGTGCGAGCCCTTATTGTTGAGTACTCATATAGTACGAATCACATGTTTAAGGTGACACATTCTAACAGAGATTTGGCATGTAGTGTGTGAAAAGAATTATGGAAGCGTCAGGGTCAAAAAACATGCACCAATTTTCTTTTTCACTATCGAGCATGACTGAAATGCCTATAATGGAGAATGTGGGCATCGATCCCACTACCTCTCGCATGCTAAGCGAGCGCTCTACCACTTGAACTAATTACCCTAGTAGGCTCAGTGCTCTTGTTGTTCAGATCCTGGACAAAAGCTCAAGTCCAAACTGAGAGTGCAAAGCTCTACAGACACTGCAATTGATGATTTTTACATTTCTTTACTGTGAACAGCTGCATGGACTTGCATTTTAGCAGTGGCTCAAAGGTTGAGTAGATTTAATTTGATCGTTGACCACCAATCAACCAAGAAGAGAAGGGAACTGGAGGTGTCAACTAATGTCTGTGCTTGGTCGATTACCGCAGACATCCCTCCTCATACCATTTGTATACTTTCATGGAACAGGCCTACCTCAGCCACACAACTTGCAGAAAGACTCCATCATGTAGGCCGGTTAGCTCAGCTGGTTAGAGCGTGGTGCTAATAACGCCAAGGTCATGGGTTCGATCCCCATACGGGCCATTGATGATAGTCTTTTGGATCAGATATGAGGCGGATTAGTGTTATTTTGGGTCTCTCAAATTCCAACTTGTATGGTGGAGATCAGAAAGTCTTGTCGGACGGTGTGGACTCTTGACATGTGCAAGCCCTTATTGTTGAGTACTCATATAGTACGAATCACATGTTTAAGTTGACACATTCTAACAGAGATTTGGCATGTAGTGTGTGAAAAGAATTATGGAAGCGTCAGGGTCAAAAAACATGCACCAATTTTCTTTTTCACTATCGAGCATGACTGAAATGCCTATAATGGAGAATGTGGGCATCGATCCCACTACCTCTCGCATGCTAAGCGAGCGCTCTACCACTTGAGCTAATTCCCCTACTAGGCTCAGTGCTCTTGTTGTTCAGATCCTGGACAAAAGCTCAAGTCCAAACTGAGAGTGCAAAGCTCTACAGACACTGCAATTGATGATTTTTACATTTCTTTACTGTGAACAGCTGCATGGACTTGCATTTTAGCAGTGGCTCAAAGGTTGAGTAGATTTAATTTGATCGTTGACCGCCAATCAACCAAGAAGAGAAGGAAACTGGAGGTGTCAACTAATGTCTGTGCTTGGTCGATTACCGCAGACATCCCTCCTCATACCATTTGTATACTTTCATGGAACAGGCCTACCTCAGCCACACAACTTGCAGAAAGACTCCATCATGTAGGCCGGTTAGCTCAGCTGGTTAGAGCGTGGTGCTAATAACGCCAAGGTCATGGGTTCGATCCCCATACGGGCCATTGATGATAGTCTTTTGGATCAGATATGAGGCGGATTAGTGTTATTTTGGGTCTCTCAAATTCCAACTTGTATGGTGGAGATCAGAAAGTCTTGTCGGACGGTGTGGACTCTTGACATGTGCAAGCCCTTATTGTTGAGTACTCATATAGTACGAATCACATGTTTAAGTTGACACATTCTAACAGAGATTTGGCATGTAGTGTGTGAAAAGAATTATGGAAGCGTCAGGGTCAAAAAACATGCACCAATTTTCTTTTTCACTATCGAGCATGACTGAAATGCCTATAATGGAGAATGTGGGCATCGATCCCACTACCTCTCGCATGCTAAGCGAGCGCTCTACCACTTGAACTAATTACCCTAGTAGGCTCAGTGCTCTTGTTGTTCAGATCCTGGACAAAAGCTCAAGTCCAAACTGAGAGTGCAAAGCTCTACAGACACTGCAATTGATGATTTTTACATTTCTTTACTGTGAACAGCTGCATGGACTTGCATTTTAGCAGTGGCTCAAAGGTTGAGTAGATTTAATTTGATCGTTGACCACCAATCAACCAAGAAGAGAAGGGAACTGGAGGTGTCAACTAATGTCTGTGCTTGGTCGATTACCGCAGACATCCCTCCTCATACCATTTGTATACTTTCATGGAACAGGCCTACCTCAGCCACACAACTTGCAGAAAGACTCCATCATGTAGGCCGGTTAGCTCAGCTGGTTAGAGCGTGGTGCTAATAACGCCAAGGTCATGGGTTCGATCCCCATACGGGCCATTGATGATAGTCTTTTGGATCAGATATGAGGCGGATTAGTGTTATTTTGGGTCTCTCAAATTCCAACTTGTATGGTGGAGATCAGAAAGTCTTGTCGGACGGTGTGGACTCTTGACATGTGCAAGCCCTTATTGTTGAGTACTCATATAGTACGAATCACATGTTTAAGTTGACACATTCTAACAGAGATTTGGCATGTAGTGTGTGAAAAGAATTATGGAAGCGTCAGGGTCAAAAAACATGCACCAATTTTCTTTTTCACTATCGAGCATGACTGAAATGCCTATAATGGAGAATGTGGGCATCGATCCCACTACCTCTCGCATGCTAAGCGAGCGCTCTACCACTTGAGCTAATTCCCCTACTAGGCTCAGTGCTCTTGTTGTTCAGATCCTGGACAAAAGCTCAAGTCCAAACTGAGAGTGCAAAGCTCTACAGACACTGCAATTGATGATTTTTACATTTCTTTACTGTGAACAGCTGCATGGACTTGCATTTTAGCAGTGGCTCAAAGGTTGAGTAGATTTAATTTGATCGTTGACCGCCAATCAACCAAGAAGAGAAGGAAACTGGAGGTGTCAACTAATGTCTGTGCTTGGTCGATTACCGCAGACATCCCTCCTCATACCATTTGTATACTTTCATGGAACAGGCCTACCTCAGCCACACAACTTGCAGAAAGACTCCATCATGTAGGCCGGTTAGCTCAGCTGGTTAGAGCGTGGTGCTAATAACGCCAAGGTCATGGGTTCGATCCCCATACGGGCCATTGATGATAGTCTTTTGGATCAGATATGAGGCGGATTAGTGTTATTTTGGGTCTCTCAAATTCCAACTTGTATGGTGGAGATCAGAAAGTCTTGTCGGACGGTGTGGACTCTTGACATGTGCAAGCCCTTATTGTTGAGTACTCATATAGTACGAATCACATGTTTAAGTTGACACATTCTAACAGAGATTTGGCATGTAGTGTGTGAAAAGAATTATGGAAGCGTCAGGGTCAAAAAACATGCACCAATTTTCTTTTTCACTATCGAGCATGACTGAAATGCCTATAATGGAGAATGTGGGCATCGATCCCACTACCTCTCGCATGCTAAGCGAGCGCTCTACCACTTGAGCTAATTCCCCTACGAGGCTCAGTGTTCTTGTTGTTCAGATCCTCGACAAAAGCTCAAGTCCAAACTGAGAGTGCAAAGCTCTACAGACACTGCAATTGATGATTTTTACATTTCTTTACTGTGAACAGCTGCATGGACTTGCATTTTAGCAGTGGCTCAAAGGTTGAGTAGATTTAATTTGATCGTTGACCACCAATCAACCAAGAAGAGAAGGGAACTGGAGGTGTCAACTAATGTCTGTGCTTGGTCGATTACCGCAGACATCCCTCCTCATACCATTTGTATACTTTCATGGAACAGGCCTACCTCAGCCACACAACTTGCAGAAAGACTCCATCATGTAGGCCGGTTAGCTCAGCTGGTTAGAGCGTGGTGCTAATAACGCCAAGGTCATGGGTTCGATCCCCATACGGGCCATTGATGATAGTCTTTTGGATCAGATATGAGGCGGATTAGTGTTATTTTGGGTCTCTCAAATTCCAACTTGTATGGTGGAGATCAGAAAGTCTTGTCGGACGGTGTGGACTCTTGACATGTGCAAGCCCTTATTGTTGAGTACTCATATAGTACGAATCACATGTTTAAGTTGACACATTCTAACAGAGATTTGGCATGTAGTGTGTGAAAAGAATTATGGAAGCGTCAGGGTCAAAAAACATGCACCAATTTTCTTTTTCACTATCGAGCATGACTGAAATGCCTATAATGGAGAATGTGGGCATCGATCCCACTACCTCTCGCATGCTAAGCGAGCGCTCTACCACTTGAGCTAATTCCCCTACGAGGCTCAGTGTTCTTGTTGTTCAGATCCTCGACAAAAGCTCAAGTCCAAACTGAGAGTGCAAAGCTCTACAGACACTGGAATTGATGATTTTTACATTTCTTTACTGTGAACAGCTGCATGGACTTGCATTTTAGCAGTGGCTCAAAGGTTGAGTAGATTTAATTTGATCGTTGACCGCCAATCAACCAAGAAGAGAAGGAAACTGGAGGTGTCAACTAATGTCTGTGCTTGGTCGATTACCGCAAACATCCCTCCTCATACCATTTGTATACTTTCATGGAAAAGGCCTACCTCAGCCACACAACTTGCAGAAAGCATCCATCATGTAGGCTGGTTAGCTCAGCTGGTTAGAGCGTGGTGCTAATAACGCCAAGGTCATGGGTTCGATCCCCATACGGGCCATTGATGATAGTCTTTTGGATCAGATATGAGGCGGATTAGTGTTATTTTGGGTCTCTCAAATTCCAACTTGTATGGTGGAGATCAGAAAGTCTTGTCGGACGGTGTGGACTCTTGACATGTGCGAGCCCTTATTGTTGAGTACTCATATAGTACGAATCACATGTTTAAGGTGACACATTCTAACAGAGATTTGGCATGTAGTGTGTGAAAAGAATTATGGAAGCGTCAGGGTCAAAAAACATGCACCAATTTTCTTTTTCACTATCGAGCATGACTGAAATGCCTATAATGGAGAATGTGGGCATCGATCCCACTACCTCTCGCATGCTAAGCGAGCGCTCTACCACTTGAGCTAATTCCCCTACTAGGCTCAGTGCTCTTGTTGTTCAGATCCTGGACAAAAGCTCAAGTCCAAACTGAGAGTGCAAAGCTCTACAGACACTGCAATTGATGATTTTTACATTTCTTTACTGTGAACAGCTGCATGGACTTGCATTTTAGCAGTGGCTCAAAGGTTGAGTAGATTTAATTTGATCGTTGACCGCCAATCAACCAAGAAGAGAAGGAAACTGGAGGTGTCAACTAATGTCTGTGCTTGGTCGATTACCGCAGACATCCCTCCTCATACCATTTGTATACTTTCATGGAAAAGGCCTACCTCAGCCACACAACTTGCAGAAAGCGTCCATCATGTAGGCTGGTTAGCTCAGCTGGTTAGAGCGTGGTGCTAATAACGCCAAGGTCATGGGTTCGATCCCCATACGGGCCATTGATGATAGTCTTTTGGATCAGATATGAGGCGGATTAGTGTTATTTTGGGTCTCTCAAATGCCAACTTGTATGGTGGTGATCAGAAAGTCTTGTCGGACGGTGTGGACTCTTGACATGTGCGAGCCCTTATTGTTGAGTACTCATATAGTACGAATCACATGTTTAAGGTGACACATTCTAACAGAGATTTGGCATGTAGTGTGTGAAAAGAATTATGGAAGCGTCAGGGTCAAAAAACATGCACCAATTTTCTTTTTCACTATCGAGCATGACTGAAATGCCTATAATGGAGAATGTGGGCATCGATCCCACTACCTCTCGCATGCTAAGCGAGCGCTCTACCACTTGAGCTAATTACCCTAGTAGGCTCAGTGCTCTTGTTGTTCAGATCCTGGACAAAAGCTCAAGTCCAAACTGAGAGTGCAAAGCTCTACAGACACTGCAATTGATGATTTTTACATTTCTTTACTGTGAACAGCTGCATGGACTTGCATTTTAGCAGTGGCTCAAAGGTTGAGTAGATTTAATTTGATCGTTGACCACCAATCAACCAAGAAGAGAAGGAAACTGGAGGTGTCAACTAATGTCTGTGCTTGGTCGATTACCGCAGACATCCCTCCTCATACCATTTGTATACTTTCATGGAACAGGCCTACCTCAGCCACACAACTTGCAGAAAGCCTCCCTCATGTAGGCCGGTTAGCTCAGCTGGTTAGAGCGTGGTGCTAATAACGCCAAGGTCATGGGTTCGATCCCCATACGGGCCAATGATGATAGTCTTTTGGATCAGATATGAGGCGGATTAGTGTTATTTTGGGTCTCTCAAATTCCAACTTGTATGGTGGAGATCAGAAAGTCTTGTCGGACGGTGTGGACTCTTGACATGTGCAAGCCCTTATTGTTGAGTACTCATATAGTACGAATCACATGTTTAAGTTGACACATTCTAACAGAGATTTGGCATGTAGTGTGTGAAAAGAATTATGGAAGCGTCAGGGTCAAAAAACATGCACCAATTTTCTTTTTCACTATCGAGCATGACTGAAATGCCTATAATGGAGAATGTGGGCATCGATCCCACTACTTCTCGCATGCTAAGCGAGCGCTCTACCACTTGAGCTAATTACCCTAGTAGGCTCAGTGCTCTTGTTGTTCAGATCCTGGACAAAAGCTCAAGTCCAAACTGAGAGTGCAAAGCTCTACAGACACTGCAATTGATGATTTTTACATTTCTTTACTGTGAACAGCTGCATGGACTTGCATTTTAGCAGTGGCTCAAAGGTTGAGTAGATTTAATTTGATCGTTGACCACCAATCAACCAAGAAGAGAAGGAAACTGGAGGTGTCAACTAATGTCTGTGCTTGGTCGATTACCGCAGACATCCCTCCTCATACCATTTGTATACTTTCATGGAACAGGCCTACCTCAGCCACACAACTTGCAGAAAGCCTCCCTCATGTAGGCCGGTTAGCTCAGCTGGTTAGAGCGTGGTGCTAATAACGCCAAGGTCATGGGTTCGATCCCCATACGGGCCAATGATGATAGTCTTTTGGATCAGATATGAGGCGGATTAGTGTTATTTTGGGTCTCTCAAATTCCAACTTGTATGGTGGAGATCAGAAAGTCTTGTCGGACGGTGTGGACTCTTGACATGTGCGAGCCCTTATTGTTGAGTACTCATATAGTACGAATCACATGTTTAAGGTGACACATTCTAACAGAGATTTGGCATGTAGTGTGTGAAAAGAATTATGGAAGCGTCAGGGTCAAAAAACATGCACCAATTTTCTTTTTCACTATCGAGCATGACTGAAATGCCTATAATGGAGAATGTGGGCATCGATCCCACTACCTCTCGCATGCTAAGCGAGCGCTCTACCACTTGAGCTAATTCCCCTACGAGGCTCAGTGTTCTTGTTGTTCAGATCCTCGACAAAAGCTCAAGTCCAAACTGAGAGTGCAAAGCTCTACAGACACTGCAATTGATGATTTTTACATTTCTTTACTGTGAACAGCTGCATGGACTTGCATTTTAGCAGTGGCTCAAAGGTTGAGTAGATTTAATTTGATCGTTGACCACCAATCAACCAAGAAGAGAAGGGAACTGGAGGTGTCAACTAATGTCTGTGCTTGGTCGATTACCGCAGACATCCCTCCTCATACCATTTGTATACTTTCATGGAACAGGCCTACCTCAGCCACACAACTTGCAGAAAGACTCCATCATGTAGGCCGGTTAGCTCAGCTGGTTAGAGCGTGGTGCTAATAACGCCAAGGTCATGGGTTCGATCCCCATACGGGCCATTGATGATAGTCTTTTGGATCAGATATGAGGCGGATTAGTGTTATTTTGGGTCTCTCAAATTCCAACTTGTATGGTGGAGATCAGAAAGTCTTGTCGGACGGTGTGGACTCTTGACATGTGCAAGCCCTTATTGTTGAGTACTCATATAGTACGAATCACATGTTTAAGTTGACACATTCTAACAGAGATTTGGCATGTAGTGTGTGAAAAGAATTATGGAAGCGTCAGGGTCAAAAAACATGCACCAATTTTCTTTTTCACTATCGAGCATGACTGAAATGCCTATAATGGAGAATGTGGGCATCGATCCCACTACCTCTCGCATGCTAAGCGAGCGCTCTACCACTTGAGCTAATTCCCCTACGAGGCTCAGTGTTCTTGTTGTTCAGATCCTCGACAAAAGCTCAAGTCCAAACTGAGAGTGCAAAGCTCTACAGACACTGCAATTGATGATTTTTACATTTCTTTACTGTGAACAGCTGCATGGACTTGCATTTTAGCAGTGGCTCAAAGGTTGAGTAGATTTAATTTGATCGTTGACCGCCAATCAACCAAGAAGAGAAGGAAACTGGAGGTGTCAACTAATGTCTGTGCTTGGTCGATTACCGCAAACATCCCTCCTCATACCATTTGTATACTTTCATGGAAAAGGCCTACCTCAGCCACACAACTTGCAGAAAGCATCCATCATGTAGGCTGGATAGCTCAGCTGGTTAGAGCGTGGTGCTAATAACGCCAAGGTCATGGGTTCGATCCCCATACGGGCCATTGATGATAGTCTTTTGGATCAGATATGAGGCGGATTAGTGTTATTTTGGGTCTCTCAAATTCCAACTTGTATGGTGGAGATCAGAAAGTCTTGTCGGACGGTGTGGACTCTTGACATGTGCGAGCCCTTATTGTTGAGTACTCATATAGTACGAATCACATGTTTAAGGTGACACATTCTAACAGAGATTTGGCATGTAGTGTGTGAAAAGAATTATGGAAGCGTCAGGGTCAAAAAACATGCACCAATTTTCTTTTTCACTATCGAGCATGACTGAAATGCCTATAATGGAGAATGTGGGCATCGATCCCACTACCTCTCGCATGCTAAGCGAGCGCTCTACCACTTGAGCTAATTCCCCTACTAGGCTCAGTGCTCTTGTTGTTCAGATCCTGGACAAAAGCTCAAGTCCAAACTGAGAGTGCAAAGCTCTACAGACACTGCAATTGATGATTTTTACATTTCTTTACTGTGAACAGCTGCATGGACTTGCATTTTAGCAGTGGCTCAAAGGTTGAGTAGATTTAATTTGATCGTTGACCGCCAATCAACCAAGAAGAGAAGGAAACTGGAGGTGTCAACTAATGTCTGTGCTTGGTCGATTACCGCAGACATCCCTCCTCATACCATTTGTATACTTTCATGGAAAAGGCCTACCTCAGCCACACAACTTGCAGAAAGCGTCCATCATGTAGGCTGGTTAGCTCAGCTGGTTAGAGCGTGGTGCTAATAACGCCAAGGTCATGGGTTCGATCCCCATACGGGCCATTGATGATAGTCTTTTGGATCAGATATGAGGCGGATTAGTGTTATTTTGGGTCTCTCAAATGCCAACTTGTATGGTGGTGATCAGAAAGTCTTGTCGGACGGTGTGGACTCTTGACATGTGCGAGCCCTTATTGTTGAGTACTCATATAGTACGAATCACATGTTTAAGGTGACACATTCTAACAGAGATTTGGCATGTAGTGTGTGAAAAGAATTATGGAAGCGTCAGGGTCAAAAAACATGCACCAATTTTCTTTTTCACTATCGAGCATGACTGAAATGCCTATAATGGAGAATGTGGGCATCGATCCCACTACCTCTCGCATGCTAAGCGAGCGCTCTACCACTTGAGCTAATTACCCTAGTAGGCTCAGTGCTCTTGTTGTTCAGATCCTGGACAAAAGCTCAAGTCCAAACTGAGAGTGCAAAGCTCTACAGACACTGCAATTGATGATTTTTACATTTCTTTACTGTGAACAGCTGCATGGACTTGCATTTTAGCAGTGGCTCAAAGGTTGAGTAGATTTAATTTGATCGTTGACCACCAATCAACCAAGAAGAGAAGGAAACTGGAGGTGTCAACTAATGTCTGTGCTTGGTCGATTACCGCAGACATCCCTCCTCATACCATTTGTATACTTTCATGGAACAGGCCTACCTCAGCCACACAACTTGCAGAAAGCCTCCCTCATGTAGGCCGGTTAGCTCAGCTGGTTAGAGCGTGGTGCTAATAACGCCAAGGTCATGGGTTCGATCCCCATACGGGCCAATGATGATAGTCTTTTGGATCAGATATGAGGCGGATTAGTGTTATTTTGGGTCTCTCAAATTCCAACTTGTATGGTGGAGATCAGAAAGTCTTGTCGGACGGTGTGGACTCTTGACATGTGCGAGCCCTTATTGTTGAGTACTCATATAGTACGAATCACATGTTTAAGGTGACACATTCTAACAGAGATTTGGCATGTAGTGTGTGAAAAGAATTATGGAAGCGTCAGGGTCAAAAAACATGCACCAATTTTCTTTTTCACTATCGAGCATGACTGAAATGCCTATAATGGAGAATGTGGGCATCGATCCCACTACCTCTCGCATGCTAAGCGAGCGCTCTACCACTTGAGCTAATTCCCCTACGAGGCTCAGTGTTCTTGTTGTTCAGATCCTCGACAAAAGCTCAAGTCCAAACTGAGAGTGCAAAGCTCTACAGACACTGCAATTGATGATTTTTACATTTCTTTACTGTGAACAGCTGCATGGACTTGCATTTTAGCAGTGGCTCAAAGGTTGAGTAGATTTAATTTGATCGTTGACCACCAATCAACCAAGAAGAGAAGGGAACTGGAGGTGTCAACTAATGTCTGTGCTTGGTCGATTACCGCAGACATCCCTCCTCATACCATTTGTATACTTTCATGGAACAGGCCTACCTCAGCCACACAACTTGCAGAAAGACTCCATCATGTAGGCCGGTTAGCTCAGCTGGTTAGAGCGTGGTGCTAATAACGCCAAGGTCATGGGTTCGATCCCCATACGGGCCATTGATGATAGTCTTTTGGATCAGATATGAGGCGGATTAGTGTTATTTTGGGTCTCTCAAATTCCAACTTGTATGGTGGAGATCAGAAAGTCTTGTCGGACGGTGTGGACTCTTGACATGTGCAAGCCCTTATTGTTGAGTACTCATATAGTACGAATCACATGTTTAAGTTGACACATTCTAACAGAGATTTGGCATGTAGTGTGTGAAAAGAATTATGGAAGCGTCAGGGTCAAAAAACATGCACCAATTTTCTTTTTCACTATCGAGCATGACTGAAATGCCTATAATGGAGAATGTGGGCATCGATCCCACTACCTCTCGCATGCTAAGCGAGCGCTCTACCACTTGAGCTAATTCCCCTACGAGGCTCAGTGTTCTTGTTGTTCAGATCCTCGACAAAAGCTCAAGTCCAAACTGAGAGTGCAAAGCTCTACAGACACTGCAATTGATGATTTTTACATTTCTTTACTGTGAACAGCTGCATGGACTTGCATTTTAGCAGTGGCTCAAAGGTTGAGTAGATTTAATTTGATCGTTGACCGCCAATCAACCAAGAAGAGAAGGAAACTGGAGGTGTCAACTAATGTCTGTGCTTGGTCGATTACCGCAAACATCCCTCCTCATACCATTTGTATACTTTCATGGAAAAGGCCTACCTCAGCCACACAACTTGCAGAAAGCATCCATCATGTAGGCTGGTTAGCTCAGCTGGTTAGAGCGTGGTGCTAATAACGCCAAGGTCATGGGTTCGATCCCCATACGGGCCATTGATGATAGTCTTTTGGATCAGATATGAGGCGGATTAGTGTTATTTTGGGTCTCTCAAATTCCAACTTGTATGGTGGAGATCAGAAAGTCTTGTCGGACGGTGTGGACTCTTGACATGTGCGAGCCCTTATTGTTGAGTACTCATATAGTACGAATCACATGTTTAAGGTGACACATTCTAACAGAGATTTGGCATGTAGTGTGTGAAAAGAATTATGGAAGCGTCAGGGTCAAAAAACATGCACCAATTTTCTTTTTCACTATCGAGCATGACTGAAATGCCTATAATGGAGAATGTGGGCATCGATCCCACTACCTCTCGCATGCTAAGCGAGCGCTCTACCACTTGAGCTAATTCCCCTACTAGGCTCAGTGCTCTTGTTGTTCAGATCCTGGACAAAAGCTCAAGTCCAAACTGAGAGTGCAAAGCTCTACAGACACTGCAATTGATGATTTTTACATTTCTTTACTGTGAACAGCTGCATGGACTTGCATTTTAGCAGTGGCTCAAAGGTTGAGTAGATTTAATTTGATCGTTGACCGCCAATCAACCAAGAAGAGAAGGAAACTGGAGGTGTCAACTAATGTCTGTGCTTGGTCGATTACCGCAGACATCCCTCCTCATACCATTTGTATACTTTCATGGAAAAGGCCTACCTCAGCCACACAACTTGCAGAAAGCGTCCATCATGTAGGCTGGTTAGCTCAGCTGGTTAGAGCGTGGTGCTAATAATGCCAAGGTCATGGGTTCGATCCCCATACGGGCCATTGATGATAGTCTTTTGGATCAGATATGAGGCGGATTAGTGTTATTTTGGGTCTCTCAAATGCCAACTTGTATGGTGGAGATCAGAAAGTCTTGTCGGACGGTGTGGACTCTTGACATGTGCAAGCCCTTATTGTTGAGTAATCATATAGTACGAATCACATGTGTAAGTTGACACATTCTAACAGAGATTTGGCATGTAGTGTGTGAAAAGAATTATGGAAGCGTCAGGGTCAAAAAACATGCACCAATTTTCTTTTTCACTATCGAGCATGACTGAAATGCCTATAATGGAGAATGTGGGCATCGATCCCACTACCTCTCGCATGCTAAGCGAGCGCTCTACCACTTGAGCTAATTACCCTAGTAGGCTCAGTGCTCTTGTTGTTCAGATCCTGGACAAAAGCTCAAGTCCAAACTGAGAGTGCAAAGCTCTACAGACACTGCAATTGATGATTTTTACATTTCTTTACTGTGAACAGCTGCATGGACTTGCATTTTAGCAGTGGCTCAAAGGTTGAGTAGATTTAATTTGATCGTTGACCACCAATCAACCAAGAAGAGAAGGAAACTGGAGGTGTCAACTAATGTCTGTGCTTGGTCGATTACCGCAGACATCCCTCCTCATACCATTTGTATACTTTCATGGAACAGGCCTACCTCAGCCACACAACTTGCAGAAAGCCTCCCTCATGTAGGCCGGTTAGCTCAGCTGGTTAGAGCGTGGTGCTAATAACGCCAAGGTCATGGGTTCGATCCCCATACGGGCCAATGATGATAGTCTTTTGGATCAGATATGAGGCGGATTAGTGTTATTTTGGGTCTCTCAAATTCCAACTTGTATGGTGGAGATCAGAAAGTCTTGTCGGACGGTGTGGACTCTTGACATGTGCAAGCCCTTATTGTTGAGTACTCATATAGTACGAATCACATGTTTAAGTTGACACATTCTAACAGAGATTTGGCATGTAGTGTGTGAAAAGAATTATGGAAGCGTCAGGGTCAAAAAACATGCACCAATTTTCTTTTTCACTATCGAGCATGACTGAAATGCCTATAATGGAGAATGTGGGCATCGATCCCACTACTTCTCGCATGCTAAGCGAGCGCTCTACCACTTGAGCTAATTACCCTAGTAGGCTCAGTGCTCTTGTTGTTCAGATCCTGGACAAAAGCTCAAGTCCAAACTGAGAGTGCAAAGCTCTACAGACACTGCAATTGATGATTTTTACATTTCTTTACTGTGAACAGCTGCATGGACTTGCATTTTAGCAGTGGCTCAAAGGTTGAGTAGATTTAATTTGATCGTTGACCACCAATCAACCAAGAAGAGAAGGAAACTGGAGGTGTCAACTAATGTCTGTGCTTGGTCGATTACCGCAGACATCCCTCCTCATACCATTTGTATACTTTCATGGAACAGGCCTACCTCAGCCACACAACTTGCAGAAAGCCTCCCTCATGTAGGCCGGTTAGCTCAGCTGGTTAGAGCGTGGTGCTAATAACGCCAAGGTCATGGGTTCGATCCCCATACGGGCCAATGATGATAGTCTTTTGGATCAGATATGAGGCGGATTAGTGTTATTTTGGGTCTCTCAAATTCCAACTTGTATGGTGGAGATCAGAAAGTCTTGTCGGACGGTGTGGACTCTTGACATGTGCGAGCCCTTATTGTTGAGTACTCATATAGTACGAATCACATGTTTAAGGTGACACATTCTAACAGAGATTTGGCATGTAGTGTGTGAAAAGAATTATGGAAGCGTCAGGGTCAAAAAACATGCACCAATTTTCTTTTTCACTATCGAGCATGACTGAAATGCCTATAATGGAGAATGTGGGCATCGATCCCACTACCTCTCGCATGCTAAGCGAGCGCTCTACCACTTGAGCTAATTCCCCTACGAGGCTCAGTGTTCTTGTTGTTCAGATCCTCGACAAAAGCTCAAGTCCAAACTGAGAGTGCAAAGCTCTACAGACACTGCAATTGATGATTTTTACATTTCTTTACTGTGAACAGCTGCATGGACTTGCATTTTAGCAGTGGCTCAAAGGTTGAGTAGATTTAATTTGATCGTTGACCACCAATCAACCAAGAAGAGAAGGGAACTGGAGGTGTCAACTAATGTCTGTGCTTGGTCGATTACCGCAGACATCCCTCCTCATACCATTTGTATACTTTCATGGAACAGGCCTACCTCAGCCACACAACTTGCAGAAAGACTCCATCATGTAGGCCGGTTAGCTCAGCTGGTTAGAGCGTGGTGCTAATAACGCCAAGGTCATGGGTTCGATCCCCATACGGGCCATTGATGATAGTCTTTTGGATCAGATATGAGGCGGATTAGTGTTATTTTGGGTCTCTCAAATTCCAACTTGTATGGTGGAGATCAGAAAGTCTTGTCGGACGGTGTGGACTCTTGACATGTGCAAGCCCTTATTGTTGAGTACTCATATAGTACGAATCACATGTTTAAGTTGACACATTCTAACAGAGATTTGGCATGTAGTGTGTGAAAAGAATTATGGAAGCGTCAGGGTCAAAAAACATGCACCAATTTTCTTTTTCACTATCGAGCATGACTGAAATGCCTATAATGGAGAATGTGGGCATCGATCCCACTACCTCTCGCATGCTAAGCGAGCGCTCTACCACTTGAGCTAATTCCCCTACGAGGCTCAGTGTTCTTGTTGTTCAGATCCTCGACAAAAGCTCAAGTCCAAACTGAGAGTGCAAAGCTCTACAGACACTGCAATTGATGATTTTTACATTTCTTTACTGTGAACAGCTGCATGGACTTGCATTTTAGCAGTGGCTCAAAGGTTGAGTAGATTTAATTTGATCGTTGACCGCCAATCAACCAAGAAGAGAAGGAAACTGGAGGTGTCAACTAATGTCTGTGCTTGGTCGATTACCGCAAACATCCCTCCTCATACCATTTGTATACTTTCATGGAAAAGGCCTACCTCAGCCACACAACTTGCAGAAAGCATCCATCATGTAGGCTGGATAGCTCAGCTGGTTAGAGCGTGGTGCTAATAACGCCAAGGTCATGGGTTCGATCCCCATACGGGCCATTGATGATAGTCTTTTGGATCAGATATGAGGCGGATTAGTGTTATTTTGGGTCTCTCAAATTCCAACTTGTATGGTGGAGATCAGAAAGTCTTGTCGGACGGTGTGGACTCTTGACATGTGCGAGCCCTTATTGTTGAGTACTCATATAGTACGAATCACATGTTTAAGGTGACACATTCTAACAGAGATTTGGCATGTAGTGTGTGAAAAGAATTATGGAAGCGTCAGGGTCAAAAAACATGCACCAATTTTCTTTTTCACTATCGAGCATGACTGAAATGCCTATAATGGAGAATGTGGGCATCGATCCCACTACCTCTCGCATGCTAAGCGAGCGCTCTACCACTTGAGCTAATTCCCCTACTAGGCTCAGTGCCCTTGTTGTTCAGATCCTGGACAAAAGCTCAAGTCCAAACTGAGAGTGCAAAGCTCTACAGACACTGCAATTGATGATTTTTACATTTCTTTACTGTGAACAGCTGCATGGACTTGCATTTTAGCAGTGGCTCAAAGGTTGAGTAGATTTAATTTGATCGTTGACCGCCAATCAACCAAGAAGAGAAGGAAACTGGAGGTGTCAACTAATGTCTGTGCTTGGTCGATTACCGCAGACATCCCTCCTCATACCATTTGTATACTTTCATGGAAAAGGCCTACCTCAGCCACACAACTTGCAGAAAGCGTCCATCATGTAGGCTGGTTAGCTCAGCTGGTTAGAGCGTGGTGCTAATAACGCCAAGGTCATGGGTTCGATCCCCATACGGGCCATTGATGATAGTCTTTTGGATCAGATATGAGGCGGATTAGTGTTATTTTGGGTCTCTCAAATGCCAACTTGTATGGTGGTGATCAGAAAGTCTTGTCGGACGGTGTGGACTCTTGACATGTGCGAGCCCTTATTGTTGAGTACTCATATAGTACGAATCACATGTTTAAGGTGACACATTCTAACAGAGATTTGGCATGTAGTGTGTGAAAAGAATTATGGAAGCGTCAGGGTCAAAAAACATGCACCAATTTTCTTTTTCACTATCGAGCATGACTGAAATGCCTATAATGGAGAATGTGGGCATCGATCCCACTACCTCTCGCATGCTAAGCGAGCGCTCTACCACTTGAGCTAATTACCCTAGTAGGCTCAGTGCTCTTGTTGTTCAGATCCTGGACAAAAGCTCAAGTCCAAACTGAGAGTGCAAAGCTCTACAGACACTGCAATTGATGATTTTTACATTTCTTTACTGTGAACAGCTGCATGGACTTGCATTTTAGCAGTGGCTCAAAGGTTGAGTAGATTTAATTTGATCGTTGACCACCAATCAACCAAGAAGAGAAGGAAACTGGAGGTGTCAACTAATGTCTGTGCTTGGTCGATTACCGCAGACATCCCTCCTCATACCATTTGTATACTTTCATGGAACAGGCCTACCTCAGCCACACAACTTGCAGAAAGCCTCCCTCATGTAGGCCGGTTAGCTCAGCTGGTTAGAGCGTGGTGCTAATAACGCCAAGGTCATGGGTTCGATCCCCATACGGGCCAATGATGATAGTCTTTTGGATCAGATATGAGGCGGATTAGTGTTATTTTGGGTCTCTCAAATTCCAACTTGTATGGTGGAGATCAGAAAGTCTTGTCGGACGGTGTGGACTCTTGACATGTGCGAGCCCTTATTGTTGAGTACTCATATAGTACGAATCACATGTTTAAGGTGACACATTCTAACAGAGATTTGGCATGTAGTGTGTGAAAAGAATTATGGAAGCGTCAGGGTCAAAAAACATGCACCAATTTTCTTTTTCACTATCGAGCATGACTGAAATGCCTATAATGGAGAATGTGGGCATCGATCCCACTACCTCTCGCATGCTAAGCGAGCGCTCTACCACTTGAGCTAATTCCCCTACGAGGCTCAGTGTTCTTGTTGTTCAGATCCTCGACAAAAGCTCAAGTCCAAACTGAGAGTGCAAAGCTCTACAGACACTGCAATTGATGATTTTTACATTTCTTTACTGTGAACAGCTGCATGGACTTGCATTTTAGCAGTGGCTCAAAGGTTGAGTAGATTTAATTTGATCGTTGACCACCAATCAACCAAGAAGAGAAGGGAACTGGAGGTGTCAACTAATGTCTGTGCTTGGTCGATTACCGCAGACATCCCTCCTCATACCATTTGTATACTTTCATGGAACAGGCCTACCTCAGCCACACAACTTGCAGAAAGACTCCATCATGTAGGCCGGTTAGCTCAGCTGGTTAGAGCGTGGTGCTAATAACGCCAAGGTCATGGGTTCGATCCCCATACGGGCCATTGATGATAGTCTTTTGGATCAGATATGAGGCGGATTAGTGTTATTTTGGGTCTCTCAAATTCCAACTTGTATGGTGGAGATCAGAAAGTCTTGTCGGACGGTGTGGACTCTTGACATGTGCAAGCCCTTATTGTTGAGTACTCATATAGTACGAATCACATGTTTAAGTTGACACATTCTAACAGAGATTTGGCATGTAGTGTGTGAAAAGAATTATGGAAGCGTCAGGGTCAAAAAACATGCACCAATTTTCTTTTTCACTATCGAGCATGACTGAAATGCCTATAATGGAGAATGTGGGCATCCATCCCACTACCTCTCGCATGCTAAGCGAGCGCTCTACCACTTGAGCTAATTCCCCTACGAGGCTCAGTGTTCTTGTTGTTCAGATCCTCGACAAAAGCTCAAGTCCAAACTGAGAGTGCAAAGCTCTACAGACACTGCAATTGATGATTTTTACATTTCTTTACTGTGAACAGCTGCATGGACTTGCATTTTAGCAGTGGCTCAAAGGTTGAGTAGATTTAATTTGATCGTTGACCGCCAATCAACCAAGAAGAGAAGGAAACTGGAGGTGTCAACTAATGTCTGTGCTTGGTCGATTACCGCAAACATCCCTCCTCATACCATTTGTATACTTTCATGGAAAAGGCCTACCTCAGCCACACAACTTGCAGAAAGCATCCATCATGTAGGCTGGTTAGCTCAGCTGGTTAGAGCGTGGTGCTAATAACGCCAAGGTCATGGGTTCGATCCCCATACGGGCCATTGATGATAGTCTTTTGGATCAGATATGAGGCGGATTAGTGTTATTTTGGGTCTCTCAAATTCCAACTTGTATGGTGGAGATCAGAAAGTCTTGTCGGACGGTGTGGACTCTTGACATGTGCGAGCCCTTATTGTTGAGTACTCATATAGTACGAATCACATGTTTAAGGTGACACATTCTAACAGAGATTTGGCATGTAGTGTGTGAAAAGAATTATGGAAGCGTCAGGGTCAAAAAACATGCACCAATTTTCTTTTTCACTATCGAGCATGACTGAAATGCCTATAATGGAGAATGTGGGCATCGATCCCACTACCTCTCGCATGCTAAGCGAGCGCTCTACCACTTGAGCTAATTCCCCTACTAGGCTCAGTGCTCTTGTTGTTCAGATCCTGGACAAAAGCTCAAGTCCAAACTGAGAGTGCAAAGCTCTACAGACACTGCAATTGATGATTTTTACATTTCTTTACTGTGAACAGCTGCATGGACTTGCATTTTAGCAGTGGCTCAAAGGTTGAGTAGATTTAATTTGATCGTTGACCGCCAATCAACCAAGAAGAGAAGGAAACTGGAGGTGTCAACTAATGTCTGTGCTTGGTCGATTACCGCAGACATCCCTCCTCATACCATTTGTATACTTTCATGGAAAAGGCCTACCTCAGCCACACAACTTGCAGAAAGCGTCCATCATGTAGGCTGGTTAGCTCAGCTGGTTAGAGCGTGGTGCTAATAATGCCAAGGTCATGGGTTCGATCCCCATACGGGCCATTGATGATAGTCTTTTGGATCAGATATGAGGCGGATTAGTGTTATTTTGGGTCTCTCAAATGCCAACTTGTATGGTGGAGATCAGAAAGTCTTGTCGGACGGTGTGGACTCTTGACATGTGCAAGCCCTTATTGTTGAGTAATCATATAGTACGAATCACATGTGTAAGTTGACACATTCTAACAGAGATTTGGCATGTAGTGTGTGAAAAGAATTATGGAAGCGTCAGGGTCAAAAAACATGCACCAATTTTCTTTTTCACTATCGAGCATGACTGAAATGCCTATAATGGAGAATGTGGGCATCGATCCCACTACCTCTCGCATGCTAAGCGAGCGCTCTACCACTTGAGCTAATTCCCCTACGAGGCTCAGTGTTCTTGTTGTTCAGATCCTCGACAAAAGCTCAAGTCCAAACTGAGAGTGCAAAGCTCTACAGACACTGCAATTGATGATTTTTACATTTCTTTACTGTGAACAGCTGCATGGACTTGCATTTTAGCAGTGGCTCAAAGGTTGAGTAGATTTAATTTGATCGTTGACCGCCAATCAACCAAGAAGAGAAGGAAACTGGAGGTGTCAACTAATGTCTGTGCTTGGTCGATTACCGCAAACATCCCTCCTCATACCATTTGTATACTTTCATGGAAAAGGCCTACCTCAGCCACACAACTTTCAGAAAGCATCCATCATGTAGGCTGGTTAGCTCAGCTGGTTAGAGCGTGGTGCTAATAACGCCAAGGTCATGGGTTCGATCCCCATACGGGCCACTGATGATAGGCTTTTGGATCAGATATGAGGCGGATTAGTGTTATTTTGGGTCTCTCAAATGCCAACTTGTATGGTGGTGATCAGAAAGTCTTGTCGGACGGTGTGGACTCTTGACATGTGCGAGCCCTTATTGTTGAGTACTCATATAGTACGAATCACATGTTTAAGGTGACACATTCTAACAGAGATTTGGCATGTAGTGTGTGAAAAGAATTATGGAAGCGTCAGGGTCAAAAAACATGCACCAATTTTCTTTTTCACTATCGAGCATGACTGAAATGCCTATAATGGAGAATGTGGGCATCGATCCCACTACCTCTCGCATGCTAAGCGAGCGCTCTACCACTTGAGCTAATTACCCTAGTAGGCTCAGTGCTCTTGTTGTTCAGATCCTGGACAAAAGCTCAAGTCCAAACTGAGAGTGCAAAGCTCTACAGACACTGCAATTGATGATTTTTACATTTCTTTACTGTGAACAGCTGCATGGACTTGCATTTTAGCAGTGGCTCAAAGGTTGAGTAGATTTAATTTGATCGTTGACCACCAATCAACCAAGAAGAGAAGGAAACTGGAGGTGTCAACTAATGTCTGTGCTTGGTCGATTACCGCAGACATCCCTCCTCATACCATTTGTATACTTTCATGGAACAGGCCTACCTCAGCCACACAACTTGCAGAAAGCCTCCCTCATGTTGGCCGGTTAGCTCAGCTGGTTAGAGCGTGGTTCTAATAACGCCAAGGTCATGGGTTCGATCCCCATACGGGCCATTGATGATAGTCTTTTGGATCAGATATGAGGCGGATTAGTGTTATTTTGGGTCTCTCAAATTCCAACTTGTATGGTGGAGATCAGAAAGTCTTGTCGGACAGTGTGGACTCTTGACATGTGCGAGCCCTTATTGTTGAGTACTCATATAGTACGAATCACATGTTTAAGGTGACACATTCTAACAGAGATTTGGCATGTAGTGTGTGAAAAGAATTATGGAAGCGTCAGGGTCAAAAAACATGCACCAATTTTCTTTTTCACTATCGAGCATGACTGAAATGCCTATAATGGAGAATGTGGGCATCAATCCCACTACCTCTCGCATGCTAAGCGAGCGCTCTACCACTTGAGCTAATTCCCCTACTAGGCTCAGTGCTCTTGTTGTTCAGATCCTGGACAAAAGCTCAAGTCCAAACTGAGAGTGCAAAGCTCTACAGACACTGCAATTGATGATTTTTACATTTCTTTACTGTGAACAGCTGCATGGACTTGCATTTTAGCAGTGGCTCAAAGGTTGAGTAGATTTAATTTGATCGTTGACCGCCAATCAACCAAGAAGAGAAGGGAACTGGAGGTGTCAACCAATGTCTGTGCTTGGTCGATTACCGCAGACATCCCTCCTCATACCATTTGTATATTTTCATGGAAAAGGCCTACCTCAGCCACACAACTTGCAGAAAGCATCCATCATGTAGGCCGGTTAGCTCAGCTGGTTAGAGCGTGGTGCTAATAACGCCAAGGTCATGGGTTCGATCCCCATACGGGCCATTGATGATAGTCTTTTGGATCAGATATGAGGCGGATTAGTGTTATTTTGGGTCTCTCAAATGCCAACTTGTATGGTGGAGATCAGAAAGTCTTGTCGGACGGTGTGGACTCTTGACATGTGCGAGCCCATATTGTTGAGTACTCATATAGTACGAATCACATGTTTAAGGTGACACATTCTAACAGAGATTTGGCATGTAGTGTGTGAAAAGAATTATGGAAGCGTCAGGGTCAAAAAACATGCACCAATTTTCTTTTTCACTATCGAGCATGACTGAAATGCCTATAATGGAGAATGTGGGCATCGATCCCACTACCTCTCGCATGCTAAGCGAGCGCTCTACCACTTGAGCTAATTACCCTAGTAGGCTCAGTGCTCTTGTTGTTCAGATCCTGGACAAAAGCTCAAGTCCAAACTGAGAGTGCAAAGCTCTACAGACACTGCAATTGATGATTTTTACATTTCTTTACTGTGAACAGCTGCATGGACTTGCATTTTAGCAGTGGCTCAAAGGTTGAGTAGATTTAATTTGATCGTTGACCACCAATCAACCAAGAAGAGAAGGAAACTGGAGGTGTCAACTAATGTCTGTGCTTGGTCGATTACCGCAGACATCCCTCCTCATACCATTTGTATACTTTCATGGAACAGGCCTACCTCAGCCACACAACTTGCAGAAAGCCTCCCTCATGTTGGCCGGTTAGCTCAGCTGGTTAGAGCGTGGTTCTAATAACGCCAAGGTCATGGGTTCGATCCCCATACGGGCCATTGATGATAGTCTTTTGGATCAGATATGAGGCGGATTAGTGTTATTTTGGGTCTCTCAAATTCCAACTTGTATGGTGGAGATCAGAAAGTCTTGTCGGACGGTGTGGACTCTTGACATGTGCGAGCCCTTATTGTTGAGTACTCATATAGTACGAATCACATGTTTAAGGTGACACATTCTAACAGAGATTTGGCATGTAGTGTGTGAAAAGAATTATGGAAGCGTCAGGGTCAAAAAACATGCACCAATTTTCTTTTTCACTATCGAGCATGACTGAAATGCCTATAATGGAGAATGTGGGCATCGATCCCACTACCTCTCGCATGCTAAGCGAGCGCTCTACCACTTGAGCTAATTCCCCTACTAGGCTCAGTGCTCTTGTTGTTCAGATCCTGGACAAAAGCTCAAGTCCAAACTGAGAGTGCAAAGCTCTACAGACACTGCAATTGATGATTTTTACATTTCTTTACTGTGAACAGCTGCATGGACTTGCATTTTAGCAGTGGCTCAAAGGTTGAGTAGATTTAATTTGATCGTTGACCGCCAATCAACCAAGAAGAGAAGGGAACTGGAGGTGTCAACCAATGTCTGTGCTTGGTCGATTACCGCAGACATCCCTCCTCATACCATTTGTATATTTTCATGGAAAAGGCCTACCTCAGCCACACAACTTGCAGAAAGCATCCATCATGTAGGCCGGTTAGCTCAGCTGGTTAGAGCGTGGTGCTAATAACGCCAAGGTCATGGGTTCGATCCCCATACGGGCCATTGATGATAGTCTTTTGGATCAGATATGAGGCGGATTAGTGTTATTTTGGGTCTCTCAAATGCCAACTTGTATGGTGGAGATCAGAAAGTCTTGTCGGACGGTGTGGACTCTTGACATGTGCGAGCCCATATTGTTGAGTACTCATATAGTACGAATCACATGTTTAAGGTGACACATTCTAACAGAGATTTGGCATGTAGTGTGTGAAAAGAATTATGGAAGCGTCAGGGTCAAAAAACATGCACCAATTTTCTTTTTCACTATCGAGCATGACTGAAATGCCTATAATGGAGAATGTGGGCATCGATCCCACTACCTCTCGCATGCTAAGCGAGCGCTCTACCACTTGAGCTAATTACCCTAGTAGGCTCAGTGCTCTTGTTGTTCAGATCCTGGACAAAAGCTCAAGTCCAAACTGAGAGTGCAAAGCTCTACAGACACTGCAATTGATGATTTTTACATTTCTTTACTGTGAACAGCTGCATGGACTTGCATTTTAGCAGTGGCTCAAAGGTTGAGTAGATTTAATTTGATCGTTGACCACCAATCAACCAAGAAGAGAAGGGAACTGGAGGTGTCAACTAATGTCTGTGCTTGGTCGATTACCGCAGACATCCCTCCTCATACCATTTGTATACTTTCATGGAAAAGGCCTACCTCAGCCACACAACTTGCAGAAAGCATCCATCATGTAGGCCGGTTAGCTCAGCTGGTTAGAGCGTGGTGCTAATAACGCCAAGGTCATGGGTTCGATCCCCATACGGGCCATTGATGATAGTCTTTTGGATCAGATATGAGGCGGATTAGTGTTATTTTGGGTCTCTCAAATGCCAACTTGTATGGTGGAGATCAGAAAGTCTTGTCGGACGGTGTGGACTCTTGACATGTGCGAGCCCTTATTGTTGAGTACTCATATAGTACGAATCACATGTTTAAGGTGACACATTCTAACAGAGATTTGGCATGTAGTGTGTGAAAAGAATTATGGAAGCGTCAGGGTCAAAAAACATGCACCAATTTTCTTTTTCACTATCGAGCATGACTGAAATGCCTATAATGGAGAATGTGGGCATCGATCCCACTACCTCTCGCATGCTAAGCGAGCGCTCTACCACTTGAGCTAATTACCCTAGTAGGCTCAGTGCTCTTGTTGTTCAGATCCTGGACAAAAGCTCAAGTCCAAACTGAGAGTGCAAAGCTCTACAGACACTGCAATTGATGATTTTTACATTTCTTTACTGTGAACAGCTGCATGGACTTGCATTTTAGCAGTGGCTCAAAGGTTGAGTAGATTTAATTTGATCGTTGACCACCAATCAACCAAGAAGAGAAGGGAACTGGAGGTGTCAACTAATGTCTGTGCTTGGTCGATTACCGCAGACATCCCTCCTCATACCATTTGTATACTTTCATGGAACAGGCCTACCTCAGCCACACAACTTGCAGAAAGACTCCATCATGTAGGCCGGTTAGCTCAGCTGGTTAGAGCGTGGTGCTAATAACGCCAAGGTCATGGGTTCGATCCCCATACGGGCCATTGATGATAGTCTTTTGGATCAGATATGAGGCGGATTAGTGTTATTTTGGGTCTCTCAAATTCCAACTTGTATGGTGGAGATCAGAAAGTCTTGTCGGACGGTGTGGACTCTTGACATGTGCAAGCCCTTATTGTTGAGTACTCATATAGTACGAATCACATGTTTAAGTTGACACATTCTAACAGAGATTTGGCATGTAGTGTGTGAAAAGAATTATGGAAGCGTCAGGGTCAAAAAACATGCACCAATTTTCTTTTTCACTATCGAGCATGACTGAAATGCCTATAATGGAGAATGTGGGCATCGATCCCACTACCTCTCGCATGCTAAGCGAGCGCTCTACCACTTGAGCTAATTCCCCTACGAGGCTCAGTGTTCTTGTTGTTCAGATCCTCGACAAAAGCTCAAGTCCAAACTGAGAGTGCAAAGCTCTACAGACACTGGAATTGATGATTTTTACATTTCTTTACTGTGAACAGCTGCATGGACTTGCATTTTAGCAGTGGCTCAAAGGTTGAGTAGATTTAATTTGATCGTTGACCGCCAATCAACCAAGAAGAGAAGGAAACTGGAGGTGTCAACTAATGTCTGTGCTTGGTCGATTACCGCAAACATCCCTCCTCATACCATTTGTATACTTTCATGGAAAAGGCCTACCTCAGCCACACAACTTGCAGAAAGCATCCATCATGTAGGCTGGTTAGCTCAGCTGGTTAGAGCGTGGTGCTAATAACGCCAAGGTCATGGGTTCGATCCCCATACGGGCCATTGATGATAGTCTTTTGGATCAGATATGAGGCGGATTAGTGTTATTTTGGGTCTCTCAAATTCCAACTTGTATGGTGGAGATCAGAAAGTCTTGTCGGACGGTGTGGACTCTTGACATGTGCGAGCCCTTATTGTTGAGTACTCATATAGTACGAATCACATGTTTAAGGTGACACATTCTAACAGAGATTTGGCATGTAGTGTGTGAAAAGAATTATGGAAGCGTCAGGGTCAAAAAACATGCACCAATTTTCTTTTTCACTATCGAGCATGACTGAAATGCCTATAATGGAGAATGTGGGCATCGATCCCACTACCTCTCGCATGCTAAGCGAGCGCTCTACCACTTGAGCTAATTCCCCTACTAGGCTCAGTGCTCTTGTTGTTCAGATCCTGGACAAAAGCTCAAGTCCAAACTGAGAGTGCAAAGCTCTACAGACACTGCAATTGATGATTTTTACATTTCTTTACTGTGAACAGCTGCATGGACTTGCATTTTAGCAGTGGCTCAAAGGTTGAGTAGATTTAATTTGATCGTTGACCGCCAATCAACCAAGAAGAGAAGGAAACTGGAGGTGTCAACTAATGTCTGTGCTTGGTCGATTACCGCAGACATCCCTCCTCATACCATTTGTATACTTTCATGGAAAAGGCCTACCTCAGCCACACAACTTGCAGAAAGCGTCCATCATGTAGGCTGGTTAGCTCAGCTGGTTAGAGCGTGGTGCTAATAACGCCAAGGTCATGGGTTCGATCCCCATACGGGCCATTGATGATAGTCTTTTGGATCAGATATGAGGCGGATTAGTGTTATTTTGGGTCTCTCAAATGCCAACTTGTATGGTGGTGATCAGAAAGTCTTGTCGGACGGTGTGGACTCTTGACATGTGCGAGCCCTTATTGTTGAGTACTCATATAGTACGAATCACATGTTTAAGGTGACACATTCTAACAGAGATTTGGCATGTAGTGTGTGAAAAGAATTATGGAAGCGTCAGGGTCAAAAAACATGCACCAATTTTCTTTTTCACTATCGAGCATGACTGAAATGCCTATAATGGAGAATGTGGGCATCGATCCCACTACCTCTCGCATGCTAAGCGAGCGCTCTACCACTTGAGCTAATTACCCTAGTAGGCTCAGTGCTCTTGTTGTTCAGATCCTGGACAAAAGCTCAAGTCCAAACTGAGAGTGCAAAGCTCTACAGACACTGCAATTGATGATTTTTACATTTCTTTACTGTGAACAGCTGCATGGACTTGCATTTTAGCAGTGGCTCAAAGGTTGAGTAGATTTAATTTGATCGTTGACCACCAATCAACCAAGAAGAGAAGGAAACTGGAGGTGTCAACTAATGTCTGTGCTTGGTCGATTACCGCAGACATCCCTCCTCATACCATTTGTATACTTTCATGGAACAGGCCTACCTCAGCCACACAACTTGCAGAAAGCCTCCCTCATGTAGGCCGGTTAGCTCAGCTGGTTAGAGCGTGGTGCTAATAACGCCAAGGTCATGGGTTCGATCCCCATACGGGCCAATGATGATAGTCTTTTGGATCAGATATGAGGCGGATTAGTGTTATTTTGGGTCTCTCAAATTCCAACTTGTATGGTGGAGATCAGAAAGTCTTGTCGGACGGTGTGGACTCTTGACATGTGCGAGCCCTTATTGTTGAGTACTCATATAGTACGAATCACATGTTTAAGGTGACACATTCTAACAGAGATTTGGCATGTAGTGTGTGAAAAGAATTATGGAAGCGTCAGGGTCAAAAAACATGCACCAATTTTCTTTTTCACTATCGAGCATGACTGAAATGCCTATAATGGAGAATGTGGGCATCGATCCCACTACCTCTCGCATGCTAAGCGAGCGCTCTACCACTTGAGCTAATTCCCCTACGAGGCTCAGTGTTCTTGTTGTTCAGATCCTCGACAAAAGCTCAAGTCCAAACTGAGAGTGCAAAGCTCTACAGACACTGCAATTGATGATTTTTACATTTCTTTACTGTGAACAGCTGCATGGACTTGCATTTTAGCAGTGGCTCAAAGGTTGAGTAGATTTAATTTGATCGTTGACCACCAATCAACCAAGAAGAGAAGGGAACTGGAGGTGTCAACTAATGTCTGTGCTTGGTCGATTACCGCAGACATCCCTCCTCATACCATTTGTATACTTTCATGGAACAGGCCTACCTCAGCCACACAACTTGCAGAAAGACTCCATCATGTAGGCCGGTTAGCTCAGCTGGTTAGAGCGTGGTGCTAATAACGCCAAGGTCATGGGTTTGATCCCCATACGGGCCATTGATGATAGTCTTTTGGATCAGATATGAGGCGGATTAGTGTTATTTTGGGTCTCTCAAATTCCAACTTGTATGGTGGAGATCAGAAAGTCTTGTCGGACGGTGTGGACTCTTGACATGTGCAAGCCCTTATTGTTGAGTACTCATATAGTACGAATCACATGTTTAAGTTGACACATTCTAACAGAGATTTGGCATGTAGTGTGTGAAAAGAATTATGGAAGCGTCAGGGTCAAAAAACATGCACCAATTTTCTTTTTCACTATCGAGCATGACTGAAATGCCTATAATGGAGAATGTGGGCATCGATCCCACTACCTCTCGCATGCTAAGCGAGCGCTCTACCACTTGAGCTAATTACCCTAGTAGGCTCAGTGCTCTTGTTGTTCAGATCCTGGACAAAAGCTCAAGTCCAAACTGAGAGTGCAAAGCTCTACAGACACTGCAATTGATGATTTTTACATTTCTTTACTGTGAACAGCTGCATGGACTTGCATTTTAGCAGTGGCTCAAAGGTTGAGTAGATTTAATTTGATCGTTGACCACCAATCAACCAAGAAGAGAAGGAAACTGGAGGTGTCAACTAATGTCTGTGCTTGGTCGATTACCGCAGACATCCCTCCTCATACCATTTGTATACTTTCATGGAACAGGCCTACCTCAGCCACACAACTTGCAGAAAGCCTCCCTCATGTAGGCCGGTTAGCTCAGCTGGTTAGAGCGTGGTGCTAATAACGCCAAGGTCATGGGTTCGATCCCCATACGGGCCAATGATGATAGTCTTTTGGATCAGATATGAGGCGGATTAGTGTTATTTTGGGTCTCTCAAATTCCAACTTGTATGGTGGAGATCAGAAAGTCTTGTCGGACGGTGTGGACTCTTGACATGTGCGAGCCCTTATTGTTGAGTACTCATATAGTACGAATCACATGTTTAAGGTGACACATTCTAACAGAGATTTGGCATGTAGTGTGTGAAAAGAATTATGGAAGCGTCAGGGTCAAAAAACATGCACCAATTTTCTTTTTCACTATCGAGCATGACTGAAATGCCTATAATGGAGAATGTGGGCATCGATCCCACTACCTCTCGCATGCTAAGCGAGCGCTCTACCACTTGAGCTAATTCCCCTACGAGGCTCAGTGTTCTTGTTGTTCAGATCCTCGACAAAAGCTCAAGTCCAAACTGAGAGTGCAAAGCTCTACAGACACTGCAATTGATGATTTTTACATTTCTTTACTGTGAACAGCTGCATGGACTTGCATTTTAGCAGTGGCTCAAAGGTTGAGTAGATTTAATTTGATCGTTGACCACCAATCAACCAAGAAGAGAAGGGAACTGGAGGTGTCAACTAATGTCTGTGCTTGGTCGATTACCGCAGACATCCCTCCTCATACCATTTGTATACTTTCATGGAACAGGCCTACCTCAGCCACACAACTTGCAGAAAGACTCCATCATGTAGGCCGGTTAGCTCAGCTGGTTAGAGCGTGGTGCTAATAACGCCAAGGTCATGGGTTCGATCCCCATACGGGCCATTGATGATAGTCTTTTGGATCAGATATGAGGCGGATTAGTGTTATTTTGGGTCTCTCAAATTCCAACTTGTATGGTGGAGATCAGAAAGTCTTGTCGGACGGTGTGGACTCTTGACATGTGCAAGCCCTTATTGTTGAGTACTCATATAGTACGAATCACATGTTTAAGTTGACACATTCTAACAGAGATTTGGCATGTAGTGTGTGAAAAGAATTATGGAAGCGTCAGGGTCAAAAAACATGCACCAATTTTCTTTTTCACTATCGAGCATGACTGAAATGCCTATAATGGAGAATGTGGGCATCGATCCCACTACCTCTCGCATGCTAAGCGAGCGCTCTACCACTTGAGCTAATTCCCCTACGAGGCTCAGTGTTCTTGTTGTTCAGATCCTCGACAAAAGCTCAAGTCCAAACTGAGAGTGCAAAGCTCTACAGACACTGCAATTGATGATTTTTACATTTCTTTACTGTGAACAGCTGCATGGACTTGCATTTTAGCAGTGGCTCAAAGGTTGAGTAGATTTAATTTGATCGTTGACCGCCAATCAACCAAGAAGAGAAGGAAACTGGAGGTGTCAACTAATGTCTGTGCTTGGTCGATTACCGCAAACATCCCTCCTCATACCATTTGTATACTTTCATGGAAAAGGCCTACCTCAGCCACACAACTTGCAGAAAGCATCCATCATGTAGGCTGGATAGCTCAGCTGGTTAGAGCGTGGTGCTAATAACGCCAAGGTCATGGGTTCGATCCCCATACGGGCCATTGATGATAGTCTTTTGGATCAGATATGAGGCGGATTAGTGTTATTTTGGGTCTCTCAAATTCCAACTTGTATGGTGGAGATCAGAAAGTCTTGTCGGACGGTGTGGACTCTTGACATGTGCGAGCCCTTATTGTTGAGTACTCATATAGTACGAATCACATGTTTAAGGTGACACATTCTAACAGAGATTTGGCATGTAGTGTGTGAAAAGAATTATGGAAGCGTCAGGGTCAAAAAACATGCACCAATTTTCTTTTTCACTATCGAGCATGACTGAAATGCCTATAATGGAGAATGTGGGCATCGATCCCACTACCTCTCGCATGCTAAGCGAGCGCTCTACCACTTGAGCTAATTCCCCTACTAGGCTCAGTGCTCTTGTTGTTCAGATCCTGGACAAAAGCTCAAGTCCAAACTGAGAGTGCAAAGCTCTACAGACACTGCAATTGATGATTTTTACATTTCTTTACTGTGAACAGCTGCATGGACTTGCATTTTAGCAGTGGCTCAAAGGTTGAGTAGATTTAATTTGATCGTTGACCGCCAATCAACCAAGAAGAGAAGGAAACTGGAGGTGTCAACTAATGTCTGTGCTTGGTCGATTACCGCAGACATCCCTCCTCATACCATTTGTATACTTTCATGGAACAGGCCTACCTCAGCCACACAACTTGCAGAAAGCCTCCCTCATGTAGGCCGGTTAGCTCAGCTGGTTAGAGCGTGGTGCTAATAACGCCAAGGTCATGGGTTCGATCCCCATACGGGCCAATGATGATAGTCTTTTGGATCAGATATGAGGCGGATTAGTGTTATTTTGGGTCTCTCAAATTCCAACTTGTATGGTGGAGATCAGAAAGTCTTGTCGGACGGTGTGGACTCTTGACATGTGCGAGCCCTTATTGTTGAGTACTCATATAGTACGAATCACATGTTTAAGGTGACACATTCTAACAGAGATTTGGCATGTAGTGTGTGAAAAGAATTATGGAAGCGTCAGGGTCAAAAAACATGCACCAATTTTCTTTTTCACTATCGAGCATGACTGAAATGCCTATAATGGAGAATGTGGGCATCGATCCCACTACCTCTCGCATGCTAAGCGAGCGCTCTACCACTTGAGCTAATTCCCCTACGAGGCTCAGTGTTCTTGTTGTTCAGATCCTCGACAAAAGCTCAAGTCCAAACTGAGAGTGCAAAGCTCTACAGACACTGCAATTGATGATTTTTACATTTCTTTACTGTGAACAGCTGCATGGACTTGCATTTTAGCAGTGGCTCAAAGGTTGAGTAGATTTAATTTGATCGTTGACCACCAATCAACCAAGAAGAGAAGGGAACTGGAGGTGTCAACTAATGTCTGTGCTTGGTCGATTACCGCAGACATCCCTCCTCATACCATTTGTATACTTTCATGGAACAGGCCTACCTCAGCCACACAACTTGCAGAAAGACTCCATCATGTAGGCCGGTTAGCTCAGCTGGTTAGAGCGTGGTGCTAATAACGCCAAGGTCATGGGTTCGATCCCCATACGGGCCATTGATGATAGTCTTTTGGATCAGATATGAGGCGGATTAGTGTTATTTTGGGTCTCTCAAATTCCAACTTGTATGGTGGAGATCAGAAAGTCTTGTCGGACGGTGTGGACTCTTGACATGTGCAAGCCCTTATTGTTGAGTACTCATATAGTACGAATCACATGTTTAAGTTGACACATTCTAACAGAGATTTGGCATGTAGTGTGTGAAAAGAATTATGGAAGCGTCAGGGTCAAAAAACATGCACCAATTTTCTTTTTCACTATCGAGCATGACTGAAATGCCTATAATGGAGAACGTGGGCATCGATCCCACTACCTCTCGCATGCTAAGCGAGCGCTCTACCACTTGAGCTAATTACCCTAGTAGGCTCAGTGCTCTTGTTGTTCAGATCCTGGACAAAAGCTCAAGTCCAAACTGAGAGTGCAAAGCTCTACAGACACTGCAATTGATGATTTTTACATTTCTTTACTGTGAACAGCTGCATGGACTTGCATTTTAGCAGTGGCTCAAAGGTTGAGTAGATTTAATTTGATCGTTGACCACCAATCAACCAAGAAGAGAAGGAAACTGGAGGTGTCAACTAATGTCTGTGCTTGGTCGATTACCGCAGACATCCCTCCTCATACCATTTGTATACTTTCATGGAACAGGCCTACCTCAGCCACACAACTTGCAGAAAGCCTCCCTCATGTAGGCCGGTTAGCTCAGCTGGTTAGAGCGTGGTGCTAATAACGCCAAGGTCATGGGTTCGATCCCCATACGGGCCAATGATGATAGTCTTTTGGATCAGATATGAGGCGGATTAGTGTTATTTTGGGTCTCTCAAATTCCAACTTGTATGGTGGAGATCAGAAAGTCTTGTCGGACGGTGTGGACTCTTGACATGTGCGAGCCCTTATTGTTGAGTACTCATATAGTACGAATCACATGTTTAAGGTGACACATTCTAACAGAGATTTGGCATGTAGTGTGTGAAAAGAATTATGGAAGCGTCAGGGTCAAAAAACATGCACCAATTTTCTTTTTCACTATCGAGCATGACTGAAATGCCTATAATGGAGAATGTGGGCATCGATCCCACTACCTCTCGCATGCTAAGCGAGCGCTCTACCACTTGAGCTAATTCCCCTACGAGGCTCAGTGTTCTTGTTGTTCAGATCCTCGACAAAAGCTCAAGTCCAAACTGAGAGTGCAAAGCTCTACAGACACTGCAATTGATGATTTTTACATTTCTTTACTGTGAACAGCTGCATGGACTTGCATTTTAGCAGTGGCTCAAAGGTTGAGTAGATTTAATTTGATCGTTGACCACCAATCAACCAAGAAGAGAAGGGAACTGGAGGTGTCAACTAATGTCTGTGCTTGGTCGATTACCGCAGACATCCCTCCTCATACCATTTGTATACTTTCATGGAACAGGCCTACCTCAGCCACACAACTTGCAGAAAGCATCCATCATGTAGGCTGGTTAGCTCAGCTGGTTAGAGCGTGGTGCTAATAACGCCAAGGTCATGGGTTCGATCCCCATACGGGCCATTGATGATAGTCTTTTGGATCAGATATGAGGCGGATTAGTGTTATTTTGGGTCTCTCAAATTCCAACTTGTATGGTGGAGATCAGAAAGTCTTGTCGGACGGTGTGGACTCTTGACATGTGCGAGCCCTTATTGTTGAGTACTCATATAGTACGAATCACATGTTTAAGGTGACACATTCTAACAGAGATTTGGCATGTAGTGTGTGAAAAGAATTATGGAAGCGTCAGGGTCAAAAAACATGCACCAATTTTCTTTTTCACTATCGAGCATGACTGAAATGCCTATAATGGAGAATGTGGGCATCGATCCCACTACCTCTCGCATGCTAAGCGAGCGCTCTACCACTTGAGCTAATTCCCCTACTAGGCTCAGTGCTCTTGTTGTTCAGATCCTGGACAAAAGCTCAAGTCCAAACTGAGAGTGCAAAGCTCTACAGACACTGCAATTGATGATTTTTACATTTCTTTACTGTGAACAGCTGCATGGACTTGCATTTTAGCAGTGGCTCAAAGGTTGAGTAGATTTAATTTGATCGTTGACCGCCAATCAACCAAGAAGAGAAGGAAACTGGAGGTGTCAACTAATGTCTGTGCTTGGTCGATTACCGCAGACATCCCTCCTCATACCATTTGTATACTTTCATGGAAAAGGCCTACCTCAGCCACACAACTTGCAGAAAGCGTCCATCATGTAGGCTGGTTAGCTCAGCTGGTTAGAGCGTGGTGCTAATAACGCCAAGGTCATGGGTTCGATCCCCATACGGGCCATTGATGATAGTCTTTTGGATCAGATATGAGGCGGATTAGTGTTATTTTGGGTCTCTCAAATGCCAACTTGTATGGTGGTGATCAGAAAGTCTTGTCGGACGGTGTGGACTCTTGACATGTGCGAGCCCTTATTGTTGAGTACTCATATAGTACGAATCACATGTTTAAGGTGACACATTCTAACAGAGATTTGGCATGTAGTGTGTGAAAAGAATTATGGAAGCGTCAGGGTCAAAAAACATGCACCAATTTTCTTTTTCACTATCGAGCATGACTGAAATGCCTATAATGGAGAATGTGGGCATCGATCCCACTACCTCTCGCATGCTAAGCGAGCGCTCTACCACTTGAGCTAATTACCCTAGTAGGCTCAGTGCTCTTGTTGTTCAGATCCTGGACAAAAGCTCAAGTCCAAACTGAGAGTGCAAAGCTCTACAGACACTGCAATTGATGATTTTTACATTTCTTTACTGTGAACAGCTGCATGGACTTGCATTTTAGCAGTGGCTCAAAGGTTGAGTAGATTTAATTTGATCGTTGACCACCAATCAACCAAGAAGAGAAGGAAACTGGAGGTGTCAACTAATGTCTGTGCTTGGTCGATTACCGCAGACATCCCTCCTCATACCATTTGTATACTTTCATGGAACAGGCCTACCTCAGCCACACAACTTGCAGAAAGCCTCCCTCATGTAGGCCGGTTAGCTCAGCTGGTTAGAGCGTGGTGCTAATAACGCCAAGGTCATGGGTTCGATCCCCATACGGGCCAATGATGATAGTCTTTTGGATCAGATATGAGGCGGATTAGTGTTATTTTGGGTCTCTCAAATTCCAACTTGTATGGTGGAGATCAGAAAGTCTTGTCGGACGGTGTGGACTCTTGACATGTGCGAGCCCTTATTGTTGAGTACTCATATAGTACGAATCACATGTTTAAGGTGACACATTCTAACAGAGATTTGGCATGTAGTGTGTGAAAAGAATTATGGAAGCGTCAGGGTCAAAAAACATGCACCAATTTTCTTTTTCACTATCGAGCATGACTGAAATGCCTATAATGGAGAATGTGGGCATCGATCCCACTACCTCTCGCATGCTAAGCGAGCGCTCTACCACTTGAGCTAATTCCCCTACGAGGCTCAGTGTTCTTGTTGTTCAGATCCTCGACAAAAGCTCAAGTCCAAACTGAGAGTGCAAAGCTCTACAGACACTGCAATTGATGATTTTTACATTTCTTTACTGTGAACAGCTGCATGGACTTGCATTTTAGCAGTGGCTCAAAGGTTGAGTAGATTTAATTTGATCGTTGACCACCAATCAACCAAGAAGAGAAGGGAACTGGAGGTGTCAACTAATGTCTGTGCTTGGTCGATTACCGCAGACATCCCTCCTCATACCATTTGTATACTTTCATGGAACAGGCCTACCTCAGCCACACAACTTGCAGAAAGACTCCATCATGTAGGCCGGTTAGCTCAGCTGGTTAGAGCGTGGTGCTAATAACGCCAAGGTCATGGGTTTGATCCCCATACGGGCCATTGATGATAGTCTTTTGGATCAGATATGAGGCGGATTAGTGTTATTTTGGGTCTCTCAAATTCCAACTTGTATGGTGGAGATCAGAAAGTCTTGTCGGACGGTGTGGACTCTTGACATGTGCAAGCCCTTATTGTTGAGTACTCATATAGTACGAATCACATGTTTAAGTTGACACATTCTAACAGAGATTTGGCATGTAGTGTGTGAAAAGAATTATGGAAGCGTCAGGGTCAAAAAACATGCACCAATTTTCTTTTTCACTATCGAGCATGACTGAAATGCCTATAATGGAGAATGTGGGCATCGATCCCACTACCTCTCGCATGCTAAGCGAGCGCTCTACCACTTGAGCTAATTACCCTAGTAGGCTCAGTGCTCTTGTTGTTCAGATCCTGGACAAAAGCTCAAGTCCAAACTGAGAGTGCAAAGCTCTACAGACACTGCAATTGATGATTTTTACATTTCTTTACTGTGAACAGCTGCATGGACTTGCATTTTAGCAGTGGCTCAAAGGTTGAGTAGATTTAATTTGATCGTTGACCACCAATCAACCAAGAAGAGAAGGAAACTGGAGGTGTCAACTAATGTCTGTGCTTGGTCGATTACCGCAGACATCCCTCCTCATACCATTTGTATACTTTCATGGAACAGGCCTACCTCAGCCACACAACTTGCAGAAAGCCTCCCTCATGTAGGCCGGTTAGCTCAGCTGGTTAGAGCGTGGTGCTAATAACGCCAAGGTCATGGGTTCGATCCCCATACGGGCCAATGATGATAGTCTTTTGGATCAGATATGAGGCGGATTAGTGTTATTTTGGGTCTCTCAAATTCCAACTTGTATGGTGGAGATCAGAAAGTCTTGTCGGACGGTGTGGACTCTTGACATGTGCGAGCCCTTATTGTTGAGTACTCATATAGTACGAATCACATGTTTAAGGTGACACATTCTAACAGAGATTTGGCATGTAGTGTGTGAAAAGAATTATGGAAGCGTCAGGGTCAAAAAACATGCACCAATTTTCTTTTTCACTATCGAGCATGACTGAAATGCCTATAATGGAGAATGTGGGCATCGATCCCACTACCTCTCGCATGCTAAGCGAGCGCTCTACCACTTGAGCTAATTCCCCTACGAGGCTCAGTGTTCTTGTTGTTCAGATCCTCGACAAAAGCTCAAGTCCAAACTGAGAGTGCAAAGCTCTACAGACACTGCAATTGATGATTTTTACATTTCTTTACTGTGAACAGCTGCATGGACTTGCATTTTAGCAGTGGCTCAAAGGTTGAGTAGATTTAATTTGATCGTTGACCACCAATCAACCAAGAAGAGAAGGGAACTGGAGGTGTCAACTAATGTCTGTGCTTGGTCGATTACCGCAGACATCCCTCCTCATACCATTTGTATACTTTCATGGAACAGGCCTACCTCAGCCACACAACTTGCAGAAAGACTCCATCATGTAGGCCGGTTAGCTCAGCTGGTTAGAGCGTGGTGCTAATAACGCCAAGGTCATGGGTTCGATCCCCATACGGGCCATTGATGATAGTCTTTTGGATCAGATATGAGGCGGATTAGTGTTATTTTGGGTCTCTCAAATTCCAACTTGTATGGTGGAGATCAGAAAGTCTTGTCGGACGGTGTGGACTCTTGACATGTGCAAGCCCTTATTGTTGAGTACTCATATAGTACGAATCACATGTTTAAGTTGACACATTCTAACAGAGATTTGGCATGTAGTGTGTGAAAAGAATTATGGAAGCGTCAGGGTCAAAAAACATGCACCAATTTTCTTTTTCACTATCGAGCATGACTGAAATGCCTATAATGGAGAATGTGGGCATCGATCCCACTACCTCTCGCATGCTAAGCGAGCGCTCTACCACTTGAGCTAATTCCCCTACGAGGCTCAGTGTTCTTGTTGTTCAGATCCTCGACAAAAGCTCAAGTCCAAACTGAGAGTGCAAAGCTCTACAGACACTGCAATTGATGATTTTTACATTTCTTTACTGTGAACAGCTGCATGGACTTGCATTTTAGCAGTGGCTCAAAGGTTGAGTAGATTTAATTTGATCGTTGACCGCCAATCAACCAAGAAGAGAAGGAAACTGGAGGTGTCAACTAATGTCTGTGCTTGGTCGATTACCGCAAACATCCCTCCTCATACCATTTGTATACTTTCATGGAAAAGGCCTACCTCAGCCACACAACTTGCAGAAAGCATCCATCATGTAGGCTGGATAGCTCAGCTGGTTAGAGCGTGGTGCTAATAACGCCAAGGTCATGGGTTCGATCCCCATACGGGCCATTGATGATAGTCTTTTGGATCAGATATGAGGCGGATTAGTGTTATTTTGGGTCTCTCAAATTCCAACTTGTATGGTGGAGATCAGAAAGTCTTGTCGGACGGTGTGGACTCTTGACATGTGCGAGCCCTTATTGTTGAGTACTCATATAGTACGAATCACATGTTTAAGGTGACACATTCTAACAGAGATTTGGCATGTAGTGTGTGAAAAGAATTATGGAAGCGTCAGGGTCAAAAAACATGCACCAATTTTCTTTTTCACTATCGAGCATGACTGAAATGCCTATAATGGAGAATGTGGGCATCGATCCCACTACCTCTCGCATGCTAAGCGAGCGCTCTACCACTTGAGCTAATTCCCCTACTAGGCTCAGTGCTCTTGTTGTTCAGATCCTGGACAAAAGCTCAAGTCCAAACTGAGAGTGCAAAGCTCTACAGACACTGCAATTGATGATTTTTACATTTCTTTACTGTGAACAGCTGCATGGACTTGCATTTTAGCAGTGGCTCAAAGGTTGAGTAGATTTAATTTGATCGTTGACCGCCAATCAACCAAGAAGAGAAGGAAACTGGAGGTGTCAACTAATGTCTGTGCTTGGTCGATTACCGCAGACATCCCTCCTCATACCATTTGTATACTTTCATGGAACAGGCCTACCTCAGCCACACAACTTGCAGAAAGCCTCCCTCATGTAGGCCGGTTAGCTCAGCTGGTTAGAGCGTGGTGCTAATAACGCCAAGGTCATGGGTTCGATCCCCATACGGGCCAATGATGATAGTCTTTTGGATCAGATATGAGGCGGATTAGTGTTATTTTGGGTCTCTCAAATTCCAACTTGTATGGTGGAGATCAGAAAGTCTTGTCGGACGGTGTGGACTCTTGACATGTGCGAGCCCTTATTGTTGAGTACTCATATAGTACGAATCACATGTTTAAGGTGACACATTCTAACAGAGATTTGGCATGTAGTGTGTGAAAAGAATTATGGAAGCGTCAGGGTCAAAAAACATGCACCAATTTTCTTTTTCACTATCGAGCATGACTGAAATGCCTATAATGGAGAATGTGGGCATCGATCCCACTACCTCTCGCATGCTAAGCGAGCGCTCTACCACTTGAGCTAATTCCCCTACGAGGCTCAGTGTTCTTGTTGTTCAGATCCTCGACAAAAGCTCAAGTCCAAACTGAGAGTGCAAAGCTCTACAGACACTGCAATTGATGATTTTTACATTTCTTTACTGTGAACAGCTGCATGGACTTGCATTTTAGCAGTGGCTCAAAGGTTGAGTAGATTTAATTTGATCGTTGACCACCAATCAACCAAGAAGAGAAGGGAACTGGAGGTGTCAACTAATGTCTGTGCTTGGTCGATTACCGCAGACATCCCTCCTCATACCATTTGTATACTTTCATGGAACAGGCCTACCTCAGCCACACAACTTGCAGAAAGACTCCATCATGTAGGCCGGTTAGCTCAGCTGGTTAGAGCGTGGTGCTAATAACGCCAAGGTCATGGGTTCGATCCCCATACGGGCCATTGATGATAGTCTTTTGGATCAGATATGAGGCGGATTAGTGTTATTTTGGGTCTCTCAAATTCCAACTTGTATGGTGGAGATCAGAAAGTCTTGTCGGACGGTGTGGACTCTTGACATGTGCAAGCCCTTATTGTTGAGTACTCATATAGTACGAATCACATGTTTAAGTTGACACATTCTAACAGAGATTTGGCATGTAGTGTGTGAAAAGAATTATGGAAGCGTCAGGGTCAAAAAACATGCACCAATTTTCTTTTTCACTATCGAGCATGACTGAAATGCCTATAATGGAGAATGTGGGCATCGATCCCACTACCTCTCGCATGCTAAGCGAGCGCTCTACCACTTGAGCTAATTACCCTAGTAGGCTCAGTGCTCTTGTTGTTCAGATCCTGGACAAAAGCTCAAGTCCAAACTGAGAGTGCAAAGCTCTACAGACACTGCAATTGATGATTTTTACATTTCTTTACTGTGAACAGCTGCATGGACTTGCATTTTAGCAGTGGCTCAAAGGTTGAGTAGATTTAATTTGATCGTTGACCACCAATCAACCAAGAAGAGAAGGAAACTGGAGGTGTCAACTAATGTCTGTGCTTGGTCGATTACCGCAGACATCCCTCCTCATACCATTTGTATACTTTCATGGAACAGGCCTACCTCAGCCACACAACTTGCAGAAAGCCTCCCTCATGTAGGCCGGTTAGCTCAGCTGGTTAGAGCGTGGTGCTAATAACGCCAAGGTCATGGGTTCGATCCCCATACGGGCCAATGATGATAGTCTTTTGGATCAGATATGAGGCGGATTAGTGTTATTTTGGGTCTCTCAAATTCCAACTTGTATGGTGGAGATCAGAAAGTCTTGTCGGACGGTGTGGACTCTTGACATGTGCGAGCCCTTATTGTTGAGTACTCATATAGTACGAATCACATGTTTAAGGTGACACATTCTAACAGAGATTTGGCATGTAGTGTGTGAAAAGAATTATGGAAGCGTCAGGGTCAAAAAACATGCACCAATTTTCTTTTTCACTATCGAGCATGACTGAAATGCCTATAATGGAGAATGTGGGCATCGATCCCACTACCTCTCGCATGCTAAGCGAGCGCTCTACCACTTGAGCTAATTCCCCTACGAGGCTCAGTGTTCTTGTTGTTCAGATCCTCGACAAAAGCTCAAGTCCAAACTGAGAGTGCAAAGCTCTACAGACACTGCAATTGATGATTTTTACATTTCTTTACTGTGAACAGCTGCATGGACTTGCATTTTAGCAGTGGCTCAAAGGTTGAGTAGATTTAATTTGATCGTTGACCACCAATCAACCAAGAAGAGAAGGGAACTGGAGGTGTCAACTAATGTCTGTGCTTGGTCGATTACCGCAGACATCCCTCCTCATACCATTTGTATACTTTCATGGAACAGGCCTACCTCAGCCACACAACTTGCAGAAAGACTCCATCATGTAGGCCGGTTAGCTCAGCTGGTTAGAGCGTGGTGCTAATAACGCCAAGGTCATGGGTTCGATCCCCATACGGGCCATTGATGATAGTCTTTTGGATCAGATATGAGGCGGATTAGTGTTATTTTGGGTCTCTCAAATTCCAACTTGTATGGTGGAGATCAGAAAGTCTTGTCGGACGGTGTGGACTCTTGACATGTGCAAGCCCTTATTGTTGAGTACTCATATAGTACGAATCACATGTTTAAGTTGACACATTCTAACAGAGATTTGGCATGTAGTGTGTGAAAAGAATTATGGAAGCGTCAGGGTCAAAAAACATGCACCAATTTTCTTTTTCACTATCGAGCATGACTGAAATGCCTATAATGGAGAATGTGGGCATCGATCCCACTACCTCTCGCATGCTAAGCGAGCGCTCTACCACTTGAGCTAATTCCCCTACGAGGCTCAGTGTTCTTGTTGTTCAGATCCTCGACAAAAGCTCAAGTCCAAACTGAGAGTGCAAAGCTCTACAGACACTGCAATTGATGATTTTTACATTTCTTTACTGTGAACAGCTGCATGGACTTGCATTTTAGCAGTGGCTCAAAGGTTGAGTAGATTTAATTTGATCGTTGACCGCCAATCAACCAAGAAGAGAAGGAAACTGGAGGTGTCAACTAATGTCTGTGCTTGGTCGATTACCGCAAACATCCCTCCTCATACCATTTGTATACTTTCATGGAAAAGGCCTACCTCAGCCACACAACTTGCAGAAAGCATCCATCATGTAGGCTGGATAGCTCAGCTGGTTAGAGCGTGGTGCTAATAACGCCAAGGTCATGGGTTCGATCCCCATACGGGCCATTGATGATAGTCTTTTGGATCAGATATGAGGCGGATTAGTGTTATTTTGGGTCTCTCAAATTCCAACTTGTATGGTGGAGATCAGAAAGTCTTGTCGGACGGTGTGGACTCTTGACATGTGCGAGCCCTTATTGTTGAGTACTCATATAGTACGAATCACATGTTTAAGGTGACACATTCTAACAGAGATTTGGCATGTAGTGTGTGAAAAGAATTATGGAAGCGTCAGGGTCAAAAAACATGCACCAATTTTCTTTTTCACTATCGAGCATGACTGAAATGCCTATAATGGAGAATGTGGGCATCGATCCCACTACCTCTCGCATGCTAAGCGAGCGCTCTACCACTTGAGCTAATTCCCCTACTAGGCTCAGTGCTCTTGTTGTTCAGATCCTGGACAAAAGCTCAAGTCCAAACTGAGAGTGCAAAGCTCTACAGACACTGCAATTGATGATTTTTACATTTCTTTACTGTGAACAGCTGCATGGACTTGCATTTTAGCAGTGGCTCAAAGGTTGAGTAGATTTAATTTGATCGTTGACCGCCAATCAACCAAGAAGAGAAGGAAACTGGAGGTGTCAACTAATGTCTGTGCTTGGTCGATTACCGCAGACATCCCTCCTCATACCATTTGTATACTTTCATGGAAAAGGCCTACCTCAGCCACACAACTTGCAGAAAGCGTCCATCATGTAGGCTGGTTAGCTCAGCTGGTTAGAGCGTGGTGCTAATAACGCCAAGGTCATGGGTTCGATCCCCATACGGGCCATTGATGATAGTCTTTTGGATCAGATATGAGGCGGATTAGTGTTATTTTGGGTCTCTCAAATGCCAACTTGTATGGTGGTGATCAGAAAGTCTTGTCGGACGGTGTGGACTCTTGACATGTGCGAGCCCTTATTGTTGAGTACTCATATAGTACGAATCACATGTTTAAGGTGACACATTCTAACAGAGATTTGGCATGTAGTGTGTGAAAAGAATTATGGAAGCGTCAGGGTCAAAAAACATGCACCAATTTTCTTTTTCACTATCGAGCATGACTGAAATGCCTATAATGGAGAATGTGGGCATCGATCCCACTACCTCTCGCATGCTAAGCGAGCGCTCTACCACTTGAGCTAATTACCCTAGTAGGCTCAGTGCTCTTGTTGTTCAGATCCTGGACAAAAGCTCAAGTCCAAACTGAGAGTGCAAAGCTCTACAGACACTGCAATTGATGATTTTTACATTTCTTTACTGTGAACAGCTGCATGGACTTGCATTTTAGCAGTGGCTCAAAGGTTGAGTAGATTTAATTTGATCGTTGACCACCAATCAACCAAGAAGAGAAGGAAACTGGAGGTGTCAACTAATGTCTGTGCTTGGTCGATTACCGCAGACATCCCTCCTCATACCATTTGTATACTTTCATGGAACAGGCCTACCTCAGCCACACAACTTGCAGAAAGCCTCCCTCATGTAGGCCGGTTAGCTCAGCTGGTTAGAGCGTGGTGCTAATAACGCCAAGGTCATGGGTTCGATCCCCATACGGGCCAATGATGATAGTCTTTTGGATCAGATATGAGGCGGATTAGTGTTATTTTGGGTCTCTCAAATTCCAACTTGTATGGTGGAGATCAGAAAGTCTTGTCGGACGGTGTGGACTCTTGACATGTGCGAGCCCTTATTGTTGAGTACTCATATAGTACGAATCACATGTTTAAGGTGACACATTCTAACAGAGATTTGGCATGTAGTGTGTGAAAAGAATTATGGAAGCGTCAGGGTCAAAAAACATGCACCAATTTTCTTTTTCACTATCGAGCATGACTGAAATGCCTATAATGGAGAATGTGGGCATCGATCCCACTACCTCTCGCATGCTAAGCGAGCGCTCTACCACTTGAGCTAATTCCCCTACGAGGCTCAGTGTTCTTGTTGTTCAGATCCTCGACAAAAGCTCAAGTCCAAACTGAGAGTGCAAAGCTCTACAGACACTGCAATTGATGATTTTTACATTTCTTTACTGTGAACAGCTGCATGGACTTGCATTTTAGCAGTGGCTCAAAGGTTGAGTAGATTTAATTTGATCGTTGACCACCAATCAACCAAGAAGAGAAGGGAACTGGAGGTGTCAACTAATGTCTGTGCTTGGTCGATTACCGCAGACATCCCTCCTCATACCATTTGTATACTTTCATGGAACAGGCCTACCTCAGCCACACAACTTGCAGAAAGACTCCATCATGTAGGCCGGTTAGCTCAGCTGGTTAGAGCGTGGTGCTAATAACGCCAAGGTCATGGGTTCGATCCCCATACGGGCCATTGATGATAGTCTTTTGGATCAGATATGAGGCGGATTAGTGTTATTTTGGGTCTCTCAAATTCCAACTTGTATGGTGGAGATCAGAAAGTCTTGTCGGACGGTGTGGACTCTTGACATGTGCAAGCCCTTATTGTTGAGTACTCATATAGTACGAATCACATGTTTAAGTTGACACATTCTAACAGAGATTTGGCATGTAGTGTGTGAAAAGAATTATGGAAGCGTCAGGGTCAAAAAACATGCACCAATTTTCTTTTTCACTATCGAGCATGACTGAAATGCCTATAATGGAGAATGTGGGCATCGATCCCACTACCTCTCGCATGCTAAGCGAGCGCTCTACCACTTGAGCTAATTCCCCTACGAGGCTCAGTGTTCTTGTTGTTCAGATCCTCGACAAAAGCTCAAGTCCAAACTGAGAGTGCAAAGCTCTACAGACACTGCAATTGATGATTTTTACATTTCTTTACTGTGAACAGCTGCATGGACTTGCATTTTAGCAGTGGCTCAAAGGTTGAGTAGATTTAATTTGATCGTTGACCGCCAATCAACCAAGAAGAGAAGGAAACTGGAGGTGTCAACTAATGTCTGTGCTTGGTCGATTACCGCAAACATCCCTCCTCATACCATTTGTATACTTTCATGGAAAAGGCCTACCTCAGCCACACAACTTGCAGAAAGCATCCATCATGTAGGCTGGTTAGCTCAGCTGGTTAGAGCGTGGTGCTAATAACGCCAAGGTCATGGGTTCGATCCCCATACGGGCCATTGATGATAGTCTTTTGGATCAGATATGAGGCGGATTAGTGTTATTTTGGGTCTCTCAAATTCCAACTTGTATGGTGGAGATCAGAAAGTCTTGTCGGACGGTGTGGACTCTTGACATGTGCGAGCCCTTATTGTTGAGTACTCATATAGTACGAATCACATGTTTAAGGTGACACATTCTAACAGAGATTTGGCATGTAGTGTGTGAAAAGAATTATGGAAGCGTCAGGGTCAAAAAACATGCACCAATTTTCTTTTTCACTATCGAGCATGACTGAAATGCCTATAATGGAGAATGTGGGCATCGATCCCACTACCTCTCGCATGCTAAGCGAGCGCTCTACCACTTGAGCTAATTCCCCTACTAGGCTCAGTGCTCTTGTTGTTCAGATCCTGGACAAAAGCTCAAGTCCAAACTGAGAGTGCAAAGCTCTACAGACACTGCAATTGATGATTTTTACATTTCTTTACTGTGAACAGCTGCATGGACTTGCATTTTAGCAGTGGCTCAAAGGTTGAGTAGATTTAATTTGATCGTTGACCGCCAATCAACCAAGAAGAGAAGGAAACTGGAGGTGTCAACTAATGTCTGTGCTTGGTCGATTACCGCAGACATCCCTCCTCATACCATTTGTATACTTTCATGGAAAAGGCCTACCTCAGCCACACAACTTGCAGAAAGCGTCCATCATGTAGGCTGGTTAGCTCAGCTGGTTAGAGCGTGGTGCTAATAATGCCAAGGTCATGGGTTCGATCCCCATACGGGCCATTGATGATAGTCTTTTGGATCAGATATGAGGCGGATTAGTGTTATTTTGGGTCTCTCAAATGCCAACTTGTATGGTGGTGATCAGAAAGTCTTGTCGGACGGTGTGGACTCTTGACATGTGCGAGCCCTTATTGTTGAGTACTCATATAGTACGAATCACATGTTTAAGGTGACACATTCTAACAGAGATTTGGCATGTAGTGTGTGAAAAGAATTATGGAAGCGTCAGGGTCAAAAAACATGCACCAATTTTCTTTTTCACTATCGAGCATGACTGAAATGCCTATAATGGAGAATGTGGGCATCGATCCCACTACCTCTCGCATGCTAAGCGAGCGCTCTACCACTTGAGCTAATTACCCTAGTAGGCTCAGTGCTCTTGTTGTTCAGATCCTCGACAAAAGCTCAAGTCCAAACTGAGAGTGCAAAGCTCTACAGACACTGCAATTGATGATTTTTACATTTCTTTACTGTGAACAGCTGCATGGACTTGCATTTTAGCAGTGGCTCAAAGGTTGAGTAGATTTAATTTGATCGTTGACCGCCAATCAACCAAGAAGAGAAGGAAACTGGAGGTGTCAACTAATGTCTGTGCTTGGTCGATTACCGCAGACATCCCTCCTCATACCATTTGTATACTTTCATGGAACAGGCCTACCTCAGCCACACAACTTGCAGAAAGACTCCATCATGTAGGCCGGTTAGCTCAGCTGGTTAGAGCGTGGTGCTAATAACGCCAAGGTCATGGGTTCGATCCCCATACGGGCCATTGATGATAGTCTTTTGGATCAGATATGAGGCGGATTAGTGTTATTTTGGGTCTCTCAAATGCCAACTTGTATGGTGGAGATCAGAAAGTCTTGTCGGACGGTGTGGACTCTTGACATGTGCAAGCCCTTATTGTTGAGTAATCATATAGTACGAATCACATGTTTAAGTTGACACATTCTAACAGAGATTTGGCATGTAGTGTGTGAAAAGAATTATGGAAGCGTCAGGGTCAAAAAACATGCACCAATTTTCTTTTTCACTATCGAGCATGACTGAAATGCCTATAATGGAGAATGTGGGCATCGATCCCACTACCTCTCGCATGCTAAGCGAGCGCTCTACCACTTGAGCTAATTCCCCTACGAGGCTCAGTGTTCTTGTTGTTCAGATCCTCGACAAAAGCTCAAGTCCAAACTGAGAGTGCAAAGCTCTACAGACACTGCAATTGATGATTTTTACATTTCTTTACTGTGAACAGCTGCATGGACTTGCATTTTAGCAGTGGCTCAAAGGTTGAGTAGATTTAATTTGATCGTTGACCGCCAATCAACCAAGAAGAGAAGGAAACTGGAGGTGTCAACTAATGTCTGTGCTTGGTCGATTACCGCAAACATCCCTCCTCATACCATTTGTATACTTTCATGGAAAAGGCCTACCTCAGCCACACAACTTTCAGAAAGCATCCATCATGTAGGCTGGTTAGCTCAGCTGGTTAGAGCGTGGTGCTAATAACGCCAAGGTCATGGGTTCGATCCCCATACGGGCCACTGATGATAGGCTTTTGGATCAGATATGAGGCGGATTAGTGTTATTTTGGGTCTCTCAAATGCCAACTTGTATGGTGGTGATCAGAAAGTCTTGTCGGACGGTGTGGACTCTTGACATGTGCGAGCCCTTATTGTTGAGTACTCATATAGTACGAATCACATGTTTAAGGTGACGCATTCTAACAGAGATTTGGCATGTAGTGTGTGAAAAGAATTATGGAAGCGTCAGGGTCAAAAAACATGCACCAATTTTCTTTTTCACTATCGAGCATGACTGAAATGCCTATAATGGAGAATGTGGGCATCGATCCCACTACCTCTCGCATGCTAAGCGAGCGCTCTACCACTTGAGCTAATTACCCTAGTAGGCTCAGTGCTCTTGTTGTTCAGATCCTGGACAAAAGCTCAAGTCCAAACTGAGAGTGCAAAGCTCTACAGACACTGCAATTGATGATTTTTACATTTCTTTACTGTGAACAGCTGCATGGACTTGCATTTTAGCAGTGGCTCAAAGGTTGAGTAGATTTAATTTGATCGTTGACCACCAATCAACCAAGAAGAGAAGGAAACTGGAGGTGTCAACTAATGTCTGTGCTTGGTCGATTACCGCAGACATCCCTCCTCATACCATTTGTATACTTTCATGGAACAGGCCTACCTCAGCCACACAACTTGCAGAAAGCCTCCCTCATGTTGGCCGGTTAGCTCAGCTGGTTAGAGCGTGGTTCTAATAACGCCAAGGTCATGGGTTCGATCCCCATACGGGCCATTGATGATAGTCTTTTGGATCAGATATGAGGCGGATTAGTGTTATTTTGGGTCTCTCAAATTCCAACTTGTATGGTGGAGATCAGAAAGTCTTGTCGGACGGTGTGGACTCTTGACATGTGCGAGCCCTTATTGTTGAGTACTCATATAGTACGAATCACATGTTTAAGGTGACACATTCTAACAGAGATTTGGCATGTAGTGTGTGAAAAGAATTATGGAAGCGTCAGGGTCAAAAAACATGCACCAATTTTCTTTTTCACTATCGAGCATGACTGAAATGCCTATAATGGAGAATGTGGGCATCAATCCCACTACCTCTCGCATGCTAAGCGAGCGCTCTACCACTTGAGCTAATTCCCCTACTAGGCTCAGTGCTCTTGTTGTTCAGATCCTGGACAAAAGCTCAAGTCCAAACTGAGAGTGCAAAGCTCTACAGACACTGCAATTGATGATTTTTACATTTCTTTACTGTGAACAGCTGCATGGACTTGCATTTTAGCAGTGGCTCAAAGGTTGAGTAGATTTAATTTGATCGTTGACCGCCAATCAACCAAGAAGAGAAGGGAACTGGAGGTGTCAACCAATGTCTGTGCTTGGTCGATTACCGCAGACATCCCTCCTCATACCATTTGTATATTTTCATGGAAAAGGCCTACCTCAGCCACACAACTTGCAGAAAGCATCCATCATGTAGGCCGGTTAGCTCAGCTGGTTAGAGCGTGGTGCTAATAACGCCAAGGTCATGGGTTCGATCCCCATACGGGCCATTGATGATAGTCTTTTGGATCAGATATGAGGCGGATTAGTGTTATTTTGGGTCTCTCAAATGCCAACTTGTATGGTGGAGATCAGAAAGTCTTGTCGGACGGTGTGGACTCTTGACATGTGCGAGCCCATATTGTTGAGTACTCATATAGTACGAATCACATGTTTAAGGTGACACATTCTAACAGAGATTTGGCATGTAGTGTGTGAAAAGAATTATGGAAGCGTCAGGGTCAAAAAACATGCACCAATTTTCTTTTTCACTATCGAGCATGACTGAAATGCCTATAATGGAGAATGTGGGCATCGATCCCACTACCTCTCGCATGCTAAGCGAGCGCTCTACCACTTGAGCTAATTACCCTAGTTGGCTCAGTGCTCTTGTTGTTCAGATCCTGGACAAAAGCTCAAGTCCAAACTGAGAGTGCAAAGCTCTACAGACACTGCAATTGATGATTTTTACATTTCTTTACTGTGAACAGCTGCATGGACTTGCATTTTAGCAGTGGCTCAAAGGTTGAGTAGATTTAATTTGATCGTTGACCACCAATCAACCAAGAAGAGAAGGAAACTGGAGGTGTCAACTAATGTCTGTGCTTGGTCGATTACCGCAGACATCCCTCCTCATACCATTTGTATACTTTCATGGAACAGGCCTACCTCAGCCACACAACTTGCAGAAAGCCTCCCTCATGTTGGCCGGTTAGCTCAGCTGGTTAGAGCGTGGTTCTAATAACGCCAAGGTCATGGGTTCGATCCCCATACGGGCCATTGATGATAGTCTTTTGGATCAGATATGAGGCGGATTAGTGTTATTTTGGGTCTCTCAAATTCCAACTTGTATGGTGGAGATCAGAAAGTCTTGTCGGACGGTGTGGACTCTTGACATGTGCGAGCCCTTATTGTTGAGTACTCATATAGTACGAATCACATGTTTAAGGTGACACATTCTAACAGAGATTTGGCATGTAGTGTGTGAAAAGAATTATGGAAGCGTCAGGGTCAAAAAACATGCACCAATTTTCTTTTTCACTATCGAGCATGACTGAAATGCCTATAATGGAGAATGTGGGCATCGATCCCACTACCTCTCGCATGCTAAGCGAGCGCTCTACCACTTGAGCTAATTCCCCTACTAGGCTCAGTGCTCTTGTTGTTCAGATCCTGGACAAAAGCTCAAGTCCAAACTGAGAGTGCAAAGCTCTACAGACACTGCAATTGATGATTTTTACATTTCTTTACTGTGAACAGCTGCATGGACTTGCATTTTAGCAGTGGCTCAAAGGTTGAGTAGATTTAATTTGATCGTTGACCGCCAATCAACCAAGAAGAGAAGGGAACTGGAGGTGTCAACCAATGTCTGTGCTTGGTCGATTACCGCAGACATCCCTCCTCATACCATTTGTATATTTTCATGGAAAAGGCCTACCTCAGCCACACAACTTGCAGAAAGCATCCATCATGTAGGCCGGTTAGCTCAGCTGGTTAGAGCGTGGTGCTAATAACGCCAAGGTCATGGGTTCGATCCCCATACGGGCCATTGATGATAGTCTTTTGGATCAGATATGAGGCGGATTAGTGTTATTTTGGGTCTCTCAAATGCCAACTTGTATGGTGGAGATCAGAAAGTCTTGTCGGACGGTGTGGACTCTTGACATGTGCGAGCCCATATTGTTGAGTACTCATATAGTACGAATCACATGTTTAAGGTGACACATTCTAACAGAGATTTGGCATGTAGTGTGTGAAAAGAATTATGGAAGCGTCAGGGTCAAAAAACATGCACCAATTTTCTTTTTCACTATCGAGCATGACTGAAATGCCTATAATGGAGAATGTGGGCATCGATCCCACTACCTCTCGCATGCTAAGCGAGCGCTCTACCACTTGAGCTAATTACCCTAGTAGGCTCAGTGCTCTTGTTGTTCAGATCCTGGACAAAAGCTCAAGTCCAAACTGAGAGTGCAAAGCTCTACAGACACTGCAATTGATGATTTTTACATTTCTTTACTGTGAACAGCTGCATGGACTTGCATTTTAGCAGTGGCTCAAAGGTTGAGTAGATTTAATTTGATCGTTGACCACCAATCAACCAAGAAGAGAAGGAAACTGGAGGTGTCAACTAATGTCTGTGCTTGGTCGATTACCGCAGACATCCCTCCTCATACCATTTGTATACTTTCATGGAACAGGCCTACCTCAGCCACACAACTTGCAGAAAGCCTCCCTCATGTTGGCCGGTTAGCTCAGCTGGTTAGAGCGTGGTTCTAATAACGCCAAGGTCATGGGTTCGATCCCCATACGGGCCATTGATGATAGTCTTTTGGATCAGATATGAGGCGGATTAGTGTTATTTTGGGTCTCTCAAATTCCAACTTGTATGGTGGAGATCAGAAAGTCTTGTCGGACGGTGTGGACTCTTGACATGTGCGAGCCCTTATTGTTGAGTACTCATATAGTACGAATCACATGTTTAAGGTGACACATTCTAACAGAGATTTGGCATGTAGTGTGTGAAAAGAATTATGGAAGCGTCAGGGTCAAAAAACATGCACCAATTTTCTTTTTCACTATCGAGCATGACTGAAATGCCTATAATGGAGAATGTGGGCATCAATCCCACTACCTCTCGCATGCTAAGCGAGCGCTCTACCACTTGAGCTAATTCCCCTACTAGGCTCAGTGCTCTTGTTGTTCAGATCCTGGACAAAAGCTCAAGTCCAAACTGAGAGTGCAAAGCTCTACAGACACTGCAATTGATGATTTTTACATTTCTTTACTGTGAACAGCTGCATGGACTTGCATTTTAGCAGTGGCTCAAAGGTTGAGTAGATTTAATTTGATCGTTGACCGCCAATCAACCAAGAAGAGAAGGGAACTGGAGGTGTCAACCAATGTCTGTGCTTGGTCGATTACCGCAGACATCCCTCCTCATACCATTTGTATATTTTCATGGAAAAGGCCTACCTCAGCCACACAACTTGCAGAAAGCATCCATCATGTAGGCCGGTTAGCTCAGCTGGTTAGAGCGTGGTGCTAATAACGCCAAGGTCATGGGTTCGATCCCCATACGGGCCATTGATGATAGTCTTTTGGATCAGATATGAGGCGGATTAGTGTTATTTTGGGTCTCTCAAATGCCAACTTGTATGGTGGAGATCAGAAAGTCTTGTCGGACGGTGTGGACTCTTGACATGTGCGAGCCCTTATTGTTGAGTACTCATATAGTACGAATCACATGTTTAAGGTGACACATTCTAACAGAGATTTGGCATGTAGTGTGTGAAAAGAATTATGGAAGCGTCAGGGTCAAAAAACATGCACCAATTTTCTATTTCACTATCGAGCATGACTGAAATGCCTATAATGGAGAATGTGGGCATCGATCCCACTACCTCTCGCATGCTAAGCGAGCGCTCTACCACTTGAGCTAATTCCCCTACTAGGCTCAGTGCTCTTGTTGTTCAGATCCTGGACAAAAGCTCAAGTCCAAACTGAGAGTGCAAAGCTCTACAGACACTGCAATTGATGATTTTTACATTTCTTTACTGTGAACAGCTGCATGGACTTGCATTTTAGCAGTGGCTCAAAGGTTGAGTAGATTTAATTTGATCGTTGACCGCCAATCAACCAAGAAGAGAAGGGAACTGGAGGTGTCAACCAATGTCTGTGCTTGGTCGATTACCGCAGACATCCCTCCTCATACCATTTGTATATTTTCATGGAAAAGGCCTACCTCAGCCACACAACTTGCAGAAAGCATCCATCATGTAGGCCGGTTAGCTCAGCTGGTTAGAGCGTGGTGCTAATAACGCCAAGGTCATGGGTTCGATCCCCATACGGGCCATTGATGATAGTCTTTTGGATCAGATATGAGGCGGATTAGTGTTATTTTGGGTCTCTCAAATGCCAACTTGTATGGTGGAGATCAGAAAGTCTTGTCGGACGGTGTGGACTCTTGACATGTGCGAGCCCATATTGTTGAGTACTCATATAGTACGAATCACATGTTTAAGGTGACACATTCTAACAGAGATTTGGCATGTAGTGTGTGAAAAGAATTATGGAAGCGTCAGGGTCAAAAAACATGCACCAATTTTCTTTTTCACTATCGAGCATGACTGAAATGCCTATAATGGAGAATGTGGGCATCGATCCCACTACCTCTCGCATGCTAAGCGAGCGCTCTACCACTTGAGCTAATTACCCTAGTAGGCTCAGTGCTCTTGTTGTTCAGATCCTGGACAAAAGCTCAAGTCCAAACTGAGAGTGCAAAGCTCTACAGACACTGCAATTGATGATTTTTACATTTCTTTACTGTGAACAGCTGCATGGACTTGCATTTTAGCAGTGGCTCAAAGGTTGAGTAGATTTAATTTGATCGTTGACCACCAATCAACCAAGAAGAGAAGGGAACTGGAGGTGTCAACTAATGTCTGTGCTTGGTCGATTACCGCAGACATCCCTCCTCATACCATTTGTATACTTTCATGGAAAAGGCCTACCTCAGCCACACAACTTGCAGAAAGCATCCATCATGTAGGCCGGTTAGCTCAGCTGGTTAGAGCGTGGTGCTAATAACGCCAAGGTCATGGGTTCGATCCCCATACGGGCCATTGATGATAGTCTTTTGGATCAGATATGAGGCGGATTAGTGTTATTTTGGGTCTCTCAAATGCCAACTTGTATGGTGGAGATCAGAAAGTCTTGTCGGACGGTGTGGACTCTTGACATGTGCGAGCCCTTATTGTTGAGTACTCATATAGTACGAATCACATGTTTAAGGTGACACATTCTAACAGAGATTTGGCATGTAGTGCGTGAAAAGAATTATGGAAGCGTCAGGGTCAAAAAACATGCACCAATTTTCTTTTTCACTATCGAGCATGACTGAAATGCCTATAATGGAGAATGTGGGCATCGATCCCACTACCTCTCGCATGCTAAGCGAGCGCTCTACCACTTGAGCTAATTACCCTAGTAGGCTCAGTGCTCTTGTTGTTCAGATCCTGGACAAAAGCTCAAGTCCAAACTGAGAGTGCAAAGCTCTACAGACACTGCAATTGATGATTTTTACATTTCTTTACTGTGAACAGCTGCATGGACTTGCATTTTAGCAGTGGCTCAAAGGTTGAGTAGATTTAATTTGATCGTTGACCACCAATCAACCAAGAAGAGAAGGGAACTGGAGGTGTCAACTAATGTCTGTGCTTGGTCGATTACCGCAGACATCCCTCCTCATACCATTTGTATACTTTCATGGAACAGGCCTACCTCAGCCACACAACTTGCAGAAAGACTCCATCATGTAGGCCGGTTAGCTCAGCTGGTTAGAGCGTGGTGCTAATAACGCCAAGGTCATGGGTTCGATCCCCATACGGGCCATTGATGATAGTCTTTTGGATCAGATATGAGGCGGATTAGTGTTATTTTGGGTCTCTCAAATGCCAACTTGTATGGTGGAGATCAGAAAGTCTTGTCGGACGGTGTGGACTCTTGACATGTGCAAGCCCTTATTGTTGAGTAATCATATAGTACGAATCACATGTTTAAGTTGACACATTCTAACAGAGATTTGGCATGTAGTGTGTGAAAAGAATTATGGAAGCGTCAGGGTCAAAAAACATGCACCAATTTTCTTTTTCACTATCGAGCATGACTGAAATGCCTATAATGGAGAATGTGGGCATCGATCCCACTACCTCTCGCATGCTAAGCGAGCGCTCTACCACTTGAGCTAATTCCCCTACGAGGCTCAGTGTTCTTGTTGTTCAGATCCTCGACAAAAGCTCAAGTCCAAACTGAGAGTGCAAAGCTCTACAGACACTGCAATTGATGATTTTTACATTTCTTTACTGTGAACAGCTGCATGGACTTGCATTTTAGCAGTGGCTCAAAGGTTGAGTAGATTTAATTTGATCGTTGACCGCCAATCAACCAAGAAGAGAAGGAAACTGGAGGTGTCAACTAATGTCTGTGCTTGGTCGATTACCGCAAACATCCCTCCTCATACCATTTGTATACTTTCATGGAAAAGGCCTACCTCAGCCACACAACTTTCAGAAAGCATCCATCATGTAGGCTGGTTAGCTCAGCTGGTTAGAGCGTGGTGCTAATAACGCCAAGGTCATGGGTTCGATCCCCATACGGGCCACTGATGATAGGCTTTTGGATCAGATATGAGGCGGATTAGTGTTATTTTGGGTCTCTCAAATGCCAACTTGTATGGTGGTGATCAGAAAGTCTTGTCGGACGGTGTGGACTCTTGACATGTGCGAGCCCTTATTGTTGAGTACTCATATAGTACGAATCACATGTTTAAGGTGACGCATTCTAACAGAGATTTGGCATGTAGTGTGTGAAAAGAATTATGGAAGCGTCAGGGTCAAAAAACATGCACCAATTTTCTTTTTCACTATCGAGCATGACTGAAATGCCTATAATGGAGAATGTGGGCATCGATCCCACTACCTCTCGCATGCTAAGCGAGCGCTCTACCACTTGAGCTAATTACCCTAGTAGGCTCAGTGCTCTTGTTGTTCAGATCCTGGACAAAAGCTCAAGTCCAAACTGAGAGTGCAAAGCTCTACAGACACTGCAATTGATGATTTTTACATTTCTTTACTGTGAACAGCTGCATGGACTTGCATTTTAGCAGTGGCTCAAAGGTTGAGTAGATTTAATTTGATCGTTGACCACCAATCAACCAAGAAGAGAAGGAAACTGGAGGTGTCAACTAATGTCTGTGCTTGGTCGATTACCGCAGACATCCCTCCTCATACCATTTGTATACTTTCATGGAACAGGCCTACCTCAGCCACACAACTTGCAGAAAGCCTCCCTCATGTTGGCCGGTTAGCTCAGCTGGTTAGAGCGTGGTTCTAATAACGCCAAGGTCATGGGTTCGATCCCCATACGGGCCATTGATGATAGTCTTTTGGATCAGATATGAGGCGGATTAGTGTTATTTTGGGTCTCTCAAATTCCAACTTGTATGGTGGAGATCAGAAAGTCTTGTCGGACGGTGTGGACTCTTGACATGTGCGAGCCCTTATTGTTGAGTACTCATATAGTACGAATCACATGTTTAAGGTGACACATTCTAACAGAGATTTGGCATGTAGTGTGTGAAAAGAATTATGGAAGCGTCAGGGTCAAAAAACATGCACCAATTTTCTTTTTCACTATCGAGCATGACTGAAATGCCTATAATGGAGAATGTGGGCATCAATCCCACTACCTCTCGCATGCTAAGCGAGCGCTCTACCACTTGAGCTAATTCCCCTACTAGGCTCAGTGCTCTTGTTGTTCAGATCCTGGACAAAAGCTCAAGTCCAAACTGAGAGTGCAAAGCTCTACAGACACTGCAATTGATGATTTTTACATTTCTTTACTGTGAACAGCTGCATGGACTTGCATTTTAGCAGTGGCTCAAAGGTTGAGTAGATTTAATTTGATCGTTGACCGCCAATCAACCAAGAAGAGAAGGGAACTGGAGGTGTCAACCAATGTCTGTGCTTGGTCGATTACCGCAGACATCCCTCCTCATACCATTTGTATATTTTCATGGAAAAGGCCTACCTCAGCCACACAACTTGCAGAAAGCATCCATCATGTAGGCCGGTTAGCTCAGCTGGTTAGAGCGTGGTGCTAATAACGCCAAGGTCATGGGTTCGATCCCCATACGGGCCATTGATGATAGTCTTTTGGATCAGATATGAGGCGGATTAGTGTTATTTTGGGTCTCTCAAATGCCAACTTGTATGGTGGAGATCAGAAAGTCTTGTCGGACGGTGTGGACTCTTGACATGTGCGAGCCCATATTGTTGAGTACTCATATAGTACGAATCACATGTTTAAGGTGACACATTCTAACAGAGATTTGGCATGTAGTGTGTGAAAAGAATTATGGAAGCGTCAGGGTCAAAAAACATGCACCAATTTTCTTTTTCACTATCGAGCATGACTGAAATGCCTATAATGGAGAATGTGGGCATCGATCCCACTACCTCTCGCATGCTAAGCGAGCGCTCTACCACTTGAGCTAATTACCCTAGTTGGCTCAGTGCTCTTGTTGTTCAGATCCTGGACAAAAGCTCAAGTCCAAACTGAGAGTGCAAAGCTCTACAGACACTGCAATTGATGATTTTTACATTTCTTTACTGTGAACAGCTGCATGGACTTGCATTTTAGCAGTGGCTCAAAGGTTGAGTAGATTTAATTTGATCGTTGACCACCAATCAACCAAGAAGAGAAGGAAACTGGAGGTGTCAACTAATGTCTGTGCTTGGTCGATTACCGCAGACATCCCTCCTCATACCATTTGTATACTTTCATGGAACAGGCCTACCTCAGCCACACAACTTGCAGAAAGCCTCCCTCATGTTGGCCGGTTAGCTCAGCTGGTTAGAGCGTGGTTCTAATAACGCCAAGGTCATGGGTTCGATCCCCATACGGGCCATTGATGATAGTCTTTTGGATCAGATATGAGGCGGATTAGTGTTATTTTGGGTCTCTCAAATTCCAACTTGTATGGTGGAGATCAGAAAGTCTTGTCGGACGGTGTGGACTCTTGACATGTGCGAGCCCTTATTGTTGAGTACTCATATAGTACGAATCACATGTTTAAGGTGACACATTCTAACAGAGATTTGGCATGTAGTGTGTGAAAAGAATTATGGAAGCGTCAGGGTCAAAAAACATGCACCAATTTTCTTTTTCACTATCGAGCATGACTGAAATGCCTATAATGGAGAATGTGGGCATCGATCCCACTACCTCTCGCATGCTAAGCGAGCGCTCTACCACTTGAGCTAATTCCCCTACTAGGCTCAGTGCTCTTGTTGTTCAGATCCTGGACAAAAGCTCAAGTCCAAACTGAGAGTGCAAAGCTCTACAGACACTGCAATTGATGATTTTTACATTTCTTTACTGTGAACAGCTGCATGGACTTGCATTTTAGCAGTGGCTCAAAGGTTGAGTAGATTTAATTTGATCGTTGACCGCCAATCAACCAAGAAGAGAAGGGAACTGGAGGTGTCAACCAATGTCTGTGCTTGGTCGATTACCGCAGACATCCCTCCTCATACCATTTGTATATTTTCATGGAAAAGGCCTACCTCAGCCACACAACTTGCAGAAAGCATCCATCATGTAGGCCGGTTAGCTCAGCTGGTTAGAGCGTGGTGCTAATAACGCCAAGGTCATGGGTTCGATCCCCATACGGGCCATTGATGATAGTCTTTTGGATCAGATATGAGGCGGATTAGTGTTATTTTGGGTCTCTCAAATGCCAACTTGTATGGTGGAGATCAGAAAGTCTTGTCGGACGGTGTGGACTCTTGACATGTGCGAGCCCATATTGTTGAGTACTCATATAGTACGAATCACATGTTTAAGGTGACACATTCTAACAGAGATTTGGCATGTAGTGTGTGAAAAGAATTATGGAAGCGTCAGGGTCAAAAAACATGCACCAATTTTCTTTTTCACTATCGAGCATGACTGAAATGCCTATAATGGAGAATGTGGGCATCGATCCCACTACCTCTCGCATGCTAAGCGAGCGCTCTACCACTTGAGCTAATTCCCCTACGAGGCTCAGTGTTCTTGTTGTTCAGATCCTCGACAAAAGCTCAAGTCCAAACTGAGAGTGCAAAGCTCTACAGACACTGCAATTGATGATTTTTACATTTCTTTACTGTGAACAGCTGCATGGACTTGCATTTTAGCAGTGGCTCAAAGGTTGAGTAGATTTAATTTGATCGTTGACCGCCAATCAACCAAGAAGAGAAGGAAACTGGAGGTGTCAACTAATGTCTGTGCTTGGTCGATTACCGCAAACATCCCTCCTCATACCATTTGTATACTTTCATGGAAAAGGCCTACCTCAGCCACACAACTTTCAGAAAGCATCCATCATGTAGGCTGGTTAGCTCAGCTGGTTAGAGCGTGGTGCTAATAACGCCAAGGTCATGGGTTCGATCCCCATACGGGCCACTGATGATAGGCTTTTGGATCAGATATGAGGCGGATTAGTGTTATTTTGGGTCTCTCAAATGCCAACTTGTATGGTGGTGATCAGAAAGTCTTGTCGGACGGTGTGGACTCTTGACATGTGCGAGCCCTTATTGTTGAGTACTCATATAGTACGAATCACATGTTTAAGGTGACACATTCTAACAGAGATTTGGCATGTAGTGTGTGAAAAGAATTATGGAAGCGTCAGGGTCAAAAAACATGCACCAATTTTCTTTTTCACTATCGAGCATGACTGAAATGCCTATAATGGAGAATGTGGGCATCGATCCCACTACCTCTCGCATGCTAAGCGAGCGCTCTACCACTTGAGCTAATTACCCTAGTAGGCTCAGTGCTCTTGTTGTTCAGATCCTGGACAAAAGCTCAAGTCCAAACTGAGAGTGCAAAGCTCTACAGACACTGCAATTGATGATTTTTACATTTCTTTACTGTGAACAGCTGCATGGACTTGCATTTTAGCAGTGGCTCAAAGGTTGAGTAGATTTAATTTGATCGTTGACCACCAATCAACCAAGAAGAGAAGGAAACTGGAGGTGTCAACTAATGTCTGTGCTTGGTCGATTACCGCAGACATCCCTCCTCATACCATTTGTATACTTTCATGGAACAGGCCTACCTCAGCCACACAACTTGCAGAAAGCCTCCCTCATGTTGGCCGGTTAGCTCAGCTGGTTAGAGCGTGGTTCTAATAACGCCAAGGTCATGGGTTCGATCCCCATACGGGCCATTGATGATAGTCTTTTGGATCAGATATGAGGCGGATTAGTGTTATTTTGGGTCTCTCAAATTCCAACTTGTATGGTGGAGATCAGAAAGTCTTGTCGGACGGTGTGGACTCTTGACATGTGCGAGCCCTTATTGTTGAGTACTCATATAGTACGAATCACATGTTTAAGGTGACACATTCTAACAGAGATTTGGCATGTAGTGTGTGAAAAGAATTATGGAAGCGTCAGGGTCAAAAAACATGCACCAATTTTCTTTTTCACTATCGAGCATGACTGAAATGCCTATAATGGAGAATGTGGGCATCAATCCCACTACCTCTCGCATGCTAAGCGAGCGCTCTACCACTTGAGCTAATTCCCCTACTAGGCTCAGTGCTCTTGTTGTTCAGATCCTGGACAAAAGCTCAAGTCCAAACTGAGAGTGCAAAGCTCTACAGACACTGCAATTGATGATTTTTACATTTCTTTACTGTGAACAGCTGCATGGACTTGCATTTTAGCAGTGGCTCAAAGGTTGAGTAGATTTAATTTGATCGTTGACCGCCAATCAACCAAGAAGAGAAGGGAACTGGAGGTGTCAACCAATGTCTGTGCTTGGTCGATTACCGCAGACATCCCTCCTCATACCATTTGTATATTTTCATGGAAAAGGCCTACCTCAGCCACACAACTTGCAGAAAGCATCCATCATGTAGGCCGGTTAGCTCAGCTGGTTAGAGCGTGGTGCTAATAACGCCAAGGTCATGGGTTCGATCCCCATACGGGCCATTGATGATAGTCTTTTGGATCAGATATGAGGCGGATTAGTGTTATTTTGGGTCTCTCAAATGCCAACTTGTATGGTGGAGATCAGAAAGTCTTGTCGGACGGTGTGGACTCTTGACATGTGCGAGCCCTTATTGTTGAGTACTCATATAGTACGAATCACATGTTTAAGGTGACACATTCTAACAGAGATTTGGCATGTAGTGTGTGAAAAGAATTATGGAAGCGTCAGGGTCAAAAAACATGCACCAATTTTCTATTTCACTATCGAGCATGACTGAAATGCCTATAATGGAGAATGTGGGCATCGATCCCACTACCTCTCGCATGCTAAGCGAGCGCTCTACCACTTGAGCTAATTCCCCTACTAGGCTCAGTGCTCTTGTTGTTCAGATCCTGGACAAAAGCTCAAGTCCAAACTGAGAGTGCAAAGCTCTACAGACACTGCAATTGATGATTTTTACATTTCTTTACTGTGAACAGCTGCATGGACTTGCATTTTAGCAGTGGCTCAAAGGTTGAGTAGATTTAATTTGATCGTTGACCGCCAATCAACCAAGAAGAGAAGGGAACTGGAGGTGTCAACCAATGTCTGTGCTTGGTCGATTACCGCAGACATCCCTCCTCATACCATTTGTATATTTTCATGGAAAAGGCCTACCTCAGCCACACAACTTGCAGAAAGCATCCATCATGTAGGCCGGTTAGCTCAGCTGGTTAGAGCGTGGTGCTAATAACGCCAAGGTCATGGGTTCGATCCCCATACGGGCCATTGATGATAGTCTTTTGGATCAGATATGAGGCGGATTAGTGTTATTTTGGGTCTCTCAAATGCCAACTTGTATGGTGGAGATCAGAAAGTCTTGTCGGACGGTGTGGACTCTTGACATGTGCGAGCCCATATTGTTGAGTACTCATATAGTACGAATCACATGTTTAAGGTGACACATTCTAACAGAGATTTGGCATGTAGTGTGTGAAAAGAATTATGGAAGCGTCAGGGTCAAAAAACATGCACCAATTTTCTTTTTCACTATCGAGCATGACTGAAATGCCTATAATGGAGAATGTGGGCATCGATCCCACTACCTCTCGCATGCTAAGCGAGCGCTCTACCACTTGAGCTAATTACCCTAGTAGGCTCAGTGCTCTTGTTGTTCAGATCCTGGACAAAAGCTCAAGTCCAAACTGAGAGTGCAAAGCTCTACAGACACTGCAATTGATGATTTTTACATTTCTTTACTGTGAACAGCTGCATGGACTTGCATTTTAGCAGTGGCTCAAAGGTTGAGTAGATTTAATTTGATCGTTGACCACCAATCAACCAAGAAGAGAAGGGAACTGGAGGTGTCAACTAATGTCTGTGCTTGGTCGATTACCGCAGACATCCCTCCTCATACCATTTGTATACTTTCATGGAAAAGGCCTACCTCAGCCACACAACTTGCAGAAAGCATCCATCATGTAGGCCGGTTAGCTCAGCTGGTTAGAGCGTGGTGCTAATAACGCCAAGGTCATGGGTTCGATCCCCATACGGGCCATTGATGATAGTCTTTTGGATCAGATATGAGGCGGATTAGTGTTATTTTGGGTCTCTCAAATGCCAACTTGTATGGTGGAGATCAGAAAGTCTTGTCGGACGGTGTGGACTCTTGACATGTGCGAGCCCTTATTGTTGAGTACTCATATAGTACGAATCACATGTTTAAGGTGACACATTCTAACAGAGATTTGGCATGTAGTGTGTGAAAAGAATTATGGAAGCGTCAGGGTCAAAAAACATGCACCAATTTTCTTTTTCACTATCGAGCATGACTGAAATGCCTATAATGGAGAATGTGGGCATCGATCCCACTACCTCTCGCATGCTAAGCGAGCGCTCTACCACTTGAGCTAATTACCCTAGTAGGCTCAGTGCTCTTGTTGTTCAGATCCTGGACAAAAGCTCAAGTCCAAACTGAGAGTGCAAAGCTCTACAGACACTGCAATTGATGATTTTTACATTTCTTTACTGTGAACAGCTGCATGGACTTGCATTTTAGCAGTGGCTCAAAGGTTGAGTAGATTTAATTTGATCGTTGACCACCAATCAACCAAGAAGAGAAGGGAACTGGAGGTGTCAACTAATGTCTGTGCTTGGTCGATTACCGCAGACATCCCTCCTCATACCATTTGTATACTTTCATGGAAAAGGCCTACCTCAGCCACACAACTTGCAGAAAGCATCCATCATGTAGGCCGGTTAGCTCAGCTGGTTAGAGCGTGATGCTAATAACGCCAAGGTCATGGGTTCGATCCCCATACGGGCCATTGATGATAGTCTTTTGGATCAGATATGAGGCGGATTAGTGTTATTTTGGGTCTCTCAAATGCCAACTTGTATGGTGGAGATCAGAAAGTCTTGTCGGACGGTGTGGACTCTTGACATGTGCGAGCCCATATTGTTGAGTACTCATATAGTACGAATCACATGTTTAAGGTGACACATTCTAACAGAGATTTGGCATGTAGTGTGTGAAAAGAATTATGGAAGCGTCAGGGTCAAAAAACATGCACCAATTTTCTTTTTCACTATCGAGCATGACTGAAATGCCTATAATGGAGAATGTGGGCATCGATCCCACTACCTCTCGCATGCTAAGCGAGCGCTCTACCACTTGAGCTAATTACCCTAGTAGGCTCAGTGCTCTTGTTGTTCAGATCCTGGACAAAAGCTCAAGTCCAAACTGAGAGTGCAAAGCTCTACAGACACTGCAATTGATGATTTTTACATTTCTTTACTGTGAACAGCTGCATGGACTTGCATTTTAGCAGTGGCTCAAAGGTTGAGTAGATTTAATTTGATCGTTGACCACCAATCAACCAAGAAGAGAAGGGAACTGGAGGTGTCAACTAATGTCTGTGCTTGGTCGATTACCGCAGACATCCCTCCTCATACCATTTGTATACTTTCATGGAAAAGGCCTACCTCAGCCACACAACTTGCAGAAAGCATCCATCATGTAGGCCGGTTAGCTCAGCTGGTTAGAGCGTGGTGCTAATAACGCCAAGGTCATGGGTTCGATCCCCATACGGGCCATTGATGATAGTCTTTTGGATCAGATATGAGGCGGATTAGTGTTATTTTGGGTCTCTCAAATGCCAACTTGTATGGTGGAGATCAGAAAGTCTTGTCGGACGGTGTGGACTCTTGACATGTGCGAGCCCTTATTGTTGAGTACTCATATAGTACGAATCACATGTTTAAGGTGACACATTCTAACAGAGATTTGGCATGTAGTGTGTGAAAAGAATTATGGAAGCGTCAGGGTCAAAAAACATGCACCAATTTTCTTTTTCACTATCGAGCATGACTGAAATGCCTATAATGGAGAATGTGGGCATCGATCCCACTACCTCTCGCATGCTAAGCGAGCGCTCTACCACTTGAGCTAATTACCCTAGTAGGCTCAGTGCTCTTGTTGTTCAGATCCTGGACAAAAGCTCAAGTCCAAACTGAGAGTGCAAAGCTCTACAGACACTGCAATTGATGATTTTTACATTTCTTTACTGTGAACAGCTGCATGGACTTGCATTTTAGCAGTGGCTCAAAGGTTGAGTAGATTTAATTTGATCGTTGACCACCAATCAACCAAGAAGAGAAGGGAACTGGAGGTGTCAACTAATGTCTGTGCTTGGTCGATTACCGCAGACATCCCTCCTCATACCATTTGTATACTTTCATGGAAAAGGCCTACCTCAGCCACACAACTTGCAGAAAGCATCCATCATGTAGGCCGGTTAGCTCAGCTGGTTAGAGCGTGGTGCTAATAACGCCAAGGTCATGGGTTCGATCCCCATACGGGCCATTGATGATAGTCTTTTGGATCAGATATGAGGCGGATTAGTGTTATTTTGGGTCTCTCAAATGCCAACTTGTATGGTGGAGATCAGAAAGTCTTGTCGGACGGTGTGGACTCTTGACATGTGCGAGCCCTTATTGTTGAGTACTCATATAGTACGAATCACATGTTTAAGGTGACACATTCTAACAGAGATTTGGCATGTAGTGTGTGAAAAGAATTATGGAAGCGTCAGGGTCAAAAAACATGCACCAATTTTCTTTTTCACTATCGAGCATGACTGAAATGCCTATAATGGAGAATGTGGGCATCGATCCCACTACCTCTCGCATGCTAAGCGAGCGCTCTACCACTTGAGCTAATTACCCTAGTAGGCTCAGTGCTCTTGTTGTTCAGATCCTGGACAAAAGCTCAAGTCCAAACTGAGAGTGCAAAGCTCTACAGACACTGCAATTGATGATTTTTACATTTCTTTACTGTGAACAGCTGCATGGACTTGCATTTTAGCAGTGGCTCAAAGGTTGAGTAGATTTAATTTGATCGTTGACCACCAATCAACCAAGAAGAGAAGGGAACTGGAGGTGTCAACTAATGTCTGTGCTTGGTCGATTACCGCAGACATCCCTCCTCATACCATTTGTATACTTTCATGGAAAAGGCCTACCTCAGCCACACAACTTGCAGAAAGCATCCATCATGTAGGCCGGTTAGCTCAGCTGGTTAGAGCGTGGTGCTAATAACGCCAAGGTCATGGGTTCGATCCCCATACGGGCCATTGATGATAGTCTTTTGGATCAGATATGAGGCGGATTAGTGTTATTTTGGGTCTCTCAAATGCCAACTTGTATGGTGGAGATCAGAAAGTCTTGTCGGACGGTGTGGACTCTTGACATGTGCGAGCCCTTATTGTTGAGTACTCATATAGTACGAATCACATGTTTAAGGTGACACATTCTAACAGAGATTTGGCATGTAGTGTGTGAAAAGAATTATGGAAGCGTCAGGGTCAAAAAACATGCACCAATTTTCTTTTTCACTATCGAGCATGACTGAAATGCCTATAATGGAGAATGTGGGCATCGATCCCACCACCTCTCGCATGCTAAGCGAGCGCTCTACCACTTGAGCTAATTCCCCTAGTAGGCTCAGTGCTCTTGTTGTTCAGATCCTGGACAAAAGCTCAAGTCCAAACTGAGAGTGCAAAGCTCTACAGACACTGCAATTGATGATTTTTACATTTCTTTACTGTGAACAGCTGCATGGACTTGCATTTTAGCAGTGGCTCAAAGGTTGAGTAGATTTAATTTGATCGTTGACCGCCAATCAACCAAGAAGAGAAGGGAACTGGAGGTGTCAACTAATGTATGTGCTTGGTCGATTACCGCAGACATCCCTCCTCATACCATTTGTATACTTTCATGGAAAAGGCCTACCTCAGCCACACAACTTGCAGAAAGCGTCCATCATGTAGGCCGGTTAGCTCAGCTGGTTAGAGCGTGGTGCTAATAACGCCAAGGTAATGGGTTCGATCCCCATACGGGCCATTGATGATAGTCTTTTGGATCAGATATGAGGCGGATTAGTGTTATTTTGGGTCTCTCAAATGCCAACTTGTATGGTGGAGATCAGAAAGTCTTGTCGGACGGTGTGGACTCTTGACATGTGCGAGCCCTTATTGTTGAGTACTCATATAGTACGAATCACATGTTTAAGTTGACACATTGTAACAGGGATTTGGCATGTAGCGTGTGAAAAGAATTATGGAAGCGTCAGGGTCAAAAAACATGCACCAATTTTCTTTTTCACTATCGAGCATGACTGAAATGCCTATAATGGAGAATGTGGGCATCGATCCCACTACCTCTCGCATGCTAAGCGAGCGCTCTACCACTTGAGCTAATTCCCCTACTAGGCTGAGTGCTCTTGTTGTTCAGATCCTGGACAAAAGCTCAAGTCCAAACTGAGTGTGCAAAGCTCTACAGACACTACAATTGATGATTTTTACATTTCTTTACTGTGAACAGCTGCATGGACTTGCATTTTAGCAGTGGCTCAAAGGTTGAGTAGATTTAATTTGATCGTTGACCGCCAATCAACCAAGAAGAGAAGGGAACTGGAGGTGTCAACTAATGTCTGTGCTTGGTCGATTACCGCAGACATCCCTCCTCATACCATTTGTATACTTTCATGGAACAGGCCTTCCTCAGCCACACAACTTGCAGAAAGAGTCCATCATGTAGGCTGGTTAGCTCAGCTGGTTAGAGCATGGTGCTAATAATGCCAAGGTCATGGGTTTCAGAAAGTCTTGTCGGACGGTGTGGACTCTAGACACGTGCTAGCCCTTATTGTTGAGTACTCATATAGTAAGAATCACATGTTTAAGGTGACACATTGTAACAGGGATTTGGCATGTAGCGTGTGAAAAGAATTATGGAAGCGTCAGGGTCAAAAAACATGCACCAATTTTCTTTTTCACTATCGAGCATGACTGAAATGCCTATAATGGAGAATGTGGGCATCGATCCCACTACCTCTCGCATGCTAAGCGAGCGCTCTACCACTTGAGCTAATTCCCCTAGTAGGCTCAGTGCTCTTGTTGTTCAGATCCTGGACAAAAGCTCAAGTCCAAACTGAGAGTGCAAAGCTCTACAGACACTGCAATTGATGATTTTTACATTTCTTTACTGTGAACAGCTGCATGGACTTACATTTTAGCAGTGGCTCAAAGGTTGAGTAGATTTAATTTGATCGTTGACCGCCAATCAACCAAGAAGAGAAGGGAACTGGAGGTGTCAACTAATGTCTGTGCTTGGTCGATTACCGCAGACATCCCTCCTCATACCATTTGTATACTTTCATGGAACAGGCCTTCCTCAGCCACACAACTTGCAGAAAGAGTCCATCATGTAGGCTGGTTAGCTCAGCTGGTTAGAGCATGGTGCTAATAATGCCAAGGTCATGGGTTTCAGAAAGTCTTGTCGGACGGTGTGGACTCTAGACACGTGCTAGCCCTTATTGTTGAGTACTCATATAGTAAGAATCACATGTTTAAGGTGACACATTGTAACAGGGATTTGGCATGTAGCGTGTGAAAAGAATTATGGAAGCGTCAGGGTCAAAAAACATGCACCAATTTTCTTTTTCACTATCGAGCATGACTGAAATGCCTATAATGGAGAATGTGGGCATCGATCCCACTACCTCTCGCATGCTAAGCGAGCGCTCTACCACTTGAGCTAATTCCCCTACTAGGCTCAGTGCTCTTGTTGTTCAGATCCTGGACAAAAGCTCAAGTCCAAACTGAGTGTACAAAGCTCTACAGACACTACAATTGATGATTTTTACATTTCTTTACTGTGAACAGCTGCATGGACTTGCATTTTAGCAGTGGCTCAAAGGTTGAGTAGATTTAATTTGATCGTTGACCGCCAATCAACCAGAAGAGAAGGGAACTGGAGGTGTCAACTAATGTCTGTGGTTGGTCAATTACCGCAGACATCCCTCCTCATACCATTTGTATACTTTCATGGAACAGGCCTTCCTCAGCCACACAACTTGCAGAAAGAGTCCATCATGTAGGCTGGTTAGCTCGGCTGGTTAGAGCGTGGTGCTAATAACGCCAAGGTCATGGGTTCGATCCCCATACGGGCCATTGATGATAGTCTTTTGGATCAGATATGAGGTGGATTAGTGTTATTTTGGGTCTCTCAAATGCCAACTTGTATGGTGGAGATCAGAAAGTCTTGTCGGACGGTGTGGACTCTTGACATGTGTGAGCCCTTATTGTTGAGTACTCATATAGTACGAATCACATGTTTAAGGTGACACATTCTAACAGAGATTTGGCATGTAGTGTGTGAAAAGAATTATGGAAGCGTCAGGGTCAAAAAACATGCACCAATTTTCTTTTTCACTATCGAGCATGACTGAAATGCCTATAATGGAGAATGTGGGCATCGATCCCACTACCTCTCGCATGCTAAGCGAGCGCTCTACCACTTGAGCTAATTCCCCTACTAGGCTCAGTGCTCTTGTTGTTCAGATCCTGGACAAAAGCTCAAGTCCAAACTGAGAGTGCAAAGCTCTACAGACACTACAATTGATGATTTTTACATTTCTTTACTGTGAACAGCTGCATGGACTTGCATTTTAGCAGTGGCTCAAAGGTTGAGTAGATTTAATTTGATCGTTGACCGCCAATCAACCAAGAAGAGAAGGGAACTGGAGGTGTCAACTAATGTCTGTGCTTGGTCGATTACCGCAGACATCCCTCCTCATACCATTTGTATACTTTCATGGAACAGGCCTACCTCAGCCACACAACTTGCAGAAAGCGTCCATCATGTAGGCCGGTTAGCTCAGCTGGTTAGAGTGTGGTGCTAATAACGCCAAGGTCATGGTTTTGATCCCCATACGGGCCATTGATGATAGTCTTTTGGATCAGATATGAGGCGGATTAGTGTTATCTTGGGTCTCTCAAATGCCAACTTGTATGGTGGAGATCAGAACGTCTTGTCGGACGGTGTGGACTCTTGACACGTGCAAGCCCTTATTGTTGAGTACTCATATAGTAAGAATCACATGTTTAAGGTGACACATTCTAACAGAGATTTGGCATGTAGTGTGTGAAAAGAATTATGGAAGCGTCAGGGTCAAAAAACATGCACCAATTTTCTTTTTCACTATCGAGCATGACTGAAATACCTATAATGGAGAATGTGGGCATCAATCCCACTACCTCTCGCATGCTAAGCAAGCGCTTTACCACTTGAGCTAATTCCTCTACCAGGCTCAGTGCTCTTGTTGTTCAGATCCTGGACAAAAGCTCAAGTCCAAACTGAGAGTGCAAAGCTCTACAGACACTACAATTGATGATTTTTACATTTCTTTACTGTGAACAGCTGCATGGACTTGCATTTTAGCAGTGGCTCAAAGGTTGAGTAGATTTAATTTGATCGTTGACCGCCAATCAACCAAGAAGAGAAGGGAAATGGAGGTGTCAACTAATGTCTGTGCTTGGTCGATTACCGCAGACATCCCTCCTCATACCATTTGTATACTTTCATGGAACAGGCCTACCTCAGCCACACAACTTGCAGAAAGACTCCATCATGTAGGCCGGTTAGCTCAGCTGGTTAGAGCGTGGTGCTAATAACGCCAAGGTCATGGGTTCGATCCCCATACGGGCCATTGATGATAGTCTTTTGGATCAGATATGAGGCGGATTAGTGTTATTTTGGGTCTCTCAAATGCCAACTTGTATGGTGGAGATCAGAAAGTCTTGTCGGACGGTGTGGACTCTTGACACGTGCAAGCCCTTATTGTTGAGTACTCATATAGTAAGAATCACATGTTTAAGGTGACACATTCTAACAGAGATTTGGCATGTAGTGTGTGAAAAGAATTATGGAAGCGTCAGGGTCAAAAAACATGCACCAATTTTGTTTTTCACTATAGAGCATATCTGAAATACCTATAATGGAGAATGTGGGCATCGATCCCACTACCTCTCGCATGCTAAGCGAGCGCTCTACCACTTGAGCGAATTCCCCTACTAGGCTCAGTGCTCTTGTTGTTAAGATCCTGGACAAAAGCTCAAGTCCAAACTGAGAGTGCAAAGCTCTACAGACACTACAATTGATGATTTTTACATTTCTTTACTGTGAACAGCTGCATGGACTTACATTTTAGCAGTGGCTCAAAGGTTGAGTAGATTTAATTTGATCGTTGACCGCCAATCAACCAAGAAGAGAAGGGAACTGGAGGTGTCAACTAATGTCTGTGCTTGGTCGATTACCGCAGACATCCCTCCTCATACCATTTGTATACTTTCATGGAACAGGCCTTCCTCAGCCACACAACTTGCAGAAAGTGCCCATCATGTATGCCGGTTAGCTCAGCTGGTTAGAGCGTAGTGCTAATAACGCCAAGGTCATGGGTTTGATTCCCATACGGGCCATTGATGATAGTCTTTTGGATCAGATATGAGGCGGATTAGTGTTATTTTGGGTCTCTCAAATGCCAACTTGTATGGTGGAGATCAGAAAGTCTTGTCGGACGGTGTGGACTCTTGACACGTGCAAGCCCTTATTGTTGAGTACTCATATAGTAAGAATCACATGTTTAAGGTGACACATTCTAACAGAGATTTGGCATGTAGTGTGTGAAAAGAATTATGGAAGCGTCAGGGTCAAAAAACATGCACCAATTTTCTTTTTCACTATCGAGCATGACTGAAATACCTATAATGGAGAATGTGGGCATCGATCCCACTACCTCTCGCACGCTAAGCAATCGCTTTACCACTTGAGCTAATTCCTCTACCAGGCTCAGTGCTCTTGTTGTTCAGATCCTGGACAAAAGCTCAAGTCCAAACTGAGAGTGCAAAGCTCTACAGACACTACAATTGATGATTTTTACATTTCTTTACTGTGAACAGCTGCATGGACTTGCATTTTAGCAGTGGCTCAAAGGTTGAGTAGATTTAATTTGATCGTTGACCGCCAATCAACCAAGAAGAGAAGGGAAATGGAGGTGTCAACTAATGTCTGTGCTTGGTCGATTACCGCAGACATCCCTCCTCATACCATTTGTATACTTTCATGGAACAGGCCTACCTCAGCCACACAACTTGCAGAAAGACTCCATCATGTAGGCCGGTTAGGTCAGCTGGTTAGAGCGTGGTGCTAATAACGCCAAGGTCATGGGTTCGATCCCCATACGGGCCATTGATGATAGTCTTTTGGATCAGATATGAGGCGGATTAGTGTTATTTTGGGTCTCTCAAATGCCAACTTGTATGGTGGAGATCAGAAAGTCTTGTCGGACGGTGTGGACTCTTGACACGTGCAAGCCCTTATTGTTGAGTACTCATATAGTAAGAATCACATGTTTAAGGTGACACATTCTAACAGAGATTTGGCATGTAGTGTGTGAAAAGAATTATGGAAGCGTCAGGGTCAAAAAACATGCACCAATTTTGTTTTTCACTATAGAGCATATCTGAAATACCTATAATGGAGAATGTGGGCATCGATCCCACTACCTCTCGCATGCTAAGCGAGCGCTCTACCACTTGAGCGAATTCCCCTACTAGGCTCAGTGCTCTTGTTGTTAAGATCCTGGACAAAAGCTCAAGTCCAAACTGAGAGTGCAAAGCTCTACAGACACTACAATTGATGATTTTTACATTTCTTTACTGTGAACATCTGCATGGACTTACATTTTAGCAGTGGCTCAAAGGTTGAGTAGATTTAATTTGATCGTTGACCGCCAATCAACCAAGAAGAGAAGGGAACTGGAGGTGTCAACTAATGTCTGTGCTTGGTCGATTACCGCAGACATCCCTCCTCATACCATTTGTATACTTTCATGGAACAGGCCTTCCTCAGCCACACAACTTGCAGAAAGTGCCCATCATGTATGCCGGTTAGCTCAGCTGGTTAGAGCGTAGTGCTAATAACGCCAAGGTCATGGGTTTGATTCCCATACGGGCCATTGATGATAGTCTTTTGGATCAGATATGAGGCGGATTAGTGTTATTTTGGGTCTCTCAAATGCCAACTTGTATGGTGGAGATCAGAAAGTCTTGTCGGACGGTGTGGACTCTTGACACGTGCAAGCCCTTATTGTTGAGTACTCATATAGTAAGAATCACATGTTTAAGGTGACACATTCTAACAGAGATTTGGCATGTAGTGTGTGAAAAGAATTATGGAAGCGTCAGGGTCAAAAAACATGCACCAATTTTCTTTTTCACTATCGAGCATGACTGAAATACCTATAATGGAGAATGTGGGCATCGATCCCACTACCTCTCGCACGCTAAGCAATCGCTTTACCACTTGAGCTAATTCCTCTACCAGGCTCAGTGCTCTTGTTGTTCAGATCCTGGACAAAAGCTCAAGTCCAAACTGAGAGTGCAAAGCTCTACAGACACTACAATTGATGATTTTTACATTTCTTTACTGTGAACAGCTGCATGGACTTGCATTTTAGCAGTGGCTCAAAGGTTGAGTAGATTTAATTTGATCGTTGACCGCCAATCAACCAAGAAGAGAAGGGAAATGGAGGTGTCAACTAATGTCTGTGCTTGGTCGATTACCGCAGACATCCCTCCTCATACCATTTGTATACTTTCATGGAACAGGCCTACCTCAGCCACACAACTTGCAGAAAGACTCCATCATGTAGGCCGGTTAGCTCAGCTGGTTAGAGCGTGGTGCTAATAACGCCAAGGTCATGGATTCGATCCCCATACGGGCCATTGATGATAGTCTTTTGGATCAGATATGAGGCGGATTAGTGTTATTTTGGGTCTCTCAAATGCCAACTTGTATGGTGGAGATCAGAAAGTCTTGTCGGACGGTGTGGACTCTTGACACGTGCAAGCCCTTATTGTTGAGTACTCATATAGTAAGTATCACATGTTTAAGGTGACACATTCTAACAGAGATTTGGCATGTAGTGTGTGAAAAGAATTATGGAAGCGTCAGGGTCAAAAAACATGCACCAATTTTCTTTTTCACTATCGAGCATGACTGAAATGCCTATAATGGAGAATGTGGGCATCGATTCCACTACCTCTCGCATGCTAAGCCAGCGCTCTACCACTTGAGCTAATTCCCCTACTAGGCTGAGTGCTCTTGTTGTTCAGATCCTGGACAAAAGCTCAAGTCCAAACTGAGAGTGCAAAGCTCTACAGACACTACAATTGATGATTTTTACATTTCTTTACTGTGAACAGCTGCATGGACTTGCATTTTAGCAGTGGCTCAAATGTTGAGTAGATTTAATTTGATCGTTGACCGCCAATCAACCAAGAAGAGAAGGGACCTGGAGGTGTCAACTAATGTCTGTGCTTGGTCGATTACCGCAGACATCCCTCCTCATACCATTTGTATACTTTCATGGAACAGGCCTTCCTCAGCCACACAACTTGCAGAAAGCACCCATCATGAAGGCCGGTTAGCTCAGCTGGTTAGAGCATGGTGCTAATAACGCCAAGGTCATGGGTTCGATCCCCATACGGGCCATTGATGATAGTCTTTTGGATCAGATATGAGGCGGATTAGTGTTATTTTGGGTCTCTCAAATGCCAACTTGTCTGGTGGAGATCAGAAAGTCTTGTCGGACGGTGTGGACTCTTGACACGTGCGAGCCCTTATTGTTGAGTACTCATATAGTAAGAATCACATGTTTAAGGTGACACATTCTAACAGAGATTTGGCATGTAGTGTGTGAAAAGAATTATGGAGGCGTCAGGGTCAAAAAACATGCACCAATTTTCTTTTTCACTATCGAGCATGACTGATATGCCTATAATGGAGAATGTGGGCATCGAACCCACTACCTCTCGCATGCTAAGCGAGCGCTCTACCACTTGAGCTAATTCCCCTACTAGGCTGAGTGCTCTTGTTGTTCAGATCCTGGACAAAAGCTCAAGTCCAAACTGAGAGTGCAAAGCTCTACAGACACTACAATTGATGATTTTTACATTTCTTTACTGTGAACAGCTGCATGGACTTGCATTTTAGCAGTGGCTCAAAGGTTGAGTAGATTTAATTTGATTGTTGACCGCCAATCAACCAAGAAGAGAAGGGAACTGGAGGTGTCAACTAATGTCTGTGCTTGGTCGATTACCGCAGACATCCCTCCTCATACCATTTGTATACTTTCATGGAACAGGCCTTCCTCAGCCACCCAACTTGCAGAAAATCTCCATCCTGTAGGCTGGTTAGCTCACCTGGTTAGAGCGTGGTGCTAATAACGCCAAGGTCATGGGTTCGATCCCCATACGGGCCATTGTTTATAGTCTTTTGGATCAGAAATGAGGCGGATTAGTGTTATCTTGGGTCTCTCAAGTGCCAACTTGTATGTTGGAGATCAGAACGTCTTGTCGGACGGTGTGGACTCTTGACACGTGCGAGCCCTTATTGTTGAGTACTCATATAGTAAGAATCACATGTTTAAGGTGACACATTCTAACAGAGATTTGGCATGTAGTGTGTGAAAAGAATTATGGTAGCGTCATGGTCAAAAAACATGCACCAATTTTCTTTTTCACTATCGAGCATGACTGAAATACCTATAATGGAGAATGTGGGCATCGATCCCACTACCTCTCGCATGCTAAGCTAGCGCTCTACCACTTGAGCTAATTCCTCTACCAGGCTCAGTGCTCTTGTTGTTCAGATCCTGGACAAAAGCTCAAGTTCAAACTGAGAGCGCAAAGCTCTACAGACACTACATTTGATGATTTTTGCATTTCTTTACTGTGAAAAGCTGCATGGACTTGCATTTTAGCAGTGGCTCAAAGGTTGAGTAGATTTAATTTGATCGTTGACCGCCAATCAACCAAGAAGAGAAGGGAACTGGAGGTGTCAACTAATGTCTGTGCTTGGTCGATACCGCAGACATCCCTCCTCATACCATTTGTATAATTTCATTGAACGGGCCTTCCTCTGCCACACAGCTTGCAGAAAGTATCAATCAAGGCAGGTTAGCTCAGCTGGTTAGAGCATGGTGCTAATAACGCCAAGGTCATGGGTTCAACCTCCATACGGGCCATTGATGATAGTCTTTTGGATCAGATATGAGGCGGATCAGTATTATCTTGGGTCTCTCAAATGCCAACTTGTATGTTGGAGATCAGAACGTCTTGTCGGACGGTGTGGACTCTTGACACGTGCGAGCCCTTATTGTTGAGTACTCATATAGTAAGAATCACATGTTTAAGGTGACACATTCTAACAGAGATTTGGCATGTAGTGTGTGAAAAGAATTATGGCAGCATCAGGGTCAAAAAACAGGCACCAGTTTTCTTTTTCACTATCAAGCATGACTGAAATGCCTATAATGGAGAAAGTGGGCATCGATCCCACTACCTCTCGCATGCTAAGCGAGCACTCTACCACTTGAGCTAATTCCCCTAGTAGGCTCAGTCCTCTTGTTGTTCAGATCCTGGACAAAAGCTCAAGTCCAAACTGAGAGCGCAAAGTTCTACATACACTACAATTGATGATTTTTACATTTCTTTACTGTGAACAGCTGCATGGACTTGCATTTTAGCAGTGGCTCAAAGGTTGAGTAGAATAATTTTGATCGTTGACCGCCAATCAACCAAGAAGAGAAGAGAACTGTAGGTGTCAACTAATGTCTGTGCTTGGTCGATTACCGCAGACATCCCTCCTCATACCATTTGTATAATTTCACTGAACGGGCCTTCCTCTGCCACACAGCTTGCAGAAAGTATCCATCAAGTAGGCCGGTTAGCTCAGCTTGTTAGAGTGTGGTGCTAATAACGCCAAGGTCATGGGTTCAACCTCCATACGGGCCTTTGATGATTGTCTTTTGGATCAGATATGAGGCGGATCAGTGTTATTTTGGGTCTCTCAAATGCCAACTTGTATGTTGGAGATAAGAACGTCTTGTTCAAAGTTCATATTGATCTCTTGTAATCTAAATGACATGACCTAATCAAGAATGACATAATTTCTGTCACAGGGCCATTGGCGATTGGCTTTTGGATCAGAAATGAGGCAAATCAGTGTTAGCTTGGGTCTCTCAAATGCTGTGCAATGTGGCATAAGATTCCATGTGCTCTTATTCTTAATTGACTCATCTTATTTTATCTCTATTTGGAGTTCTTTCCCAGCAAGTCACAACTTTGCTTATCCTTCTTTTCTCTTTATCAAGTCCTATAAATCAGACTGACAAATTCTTGATCAATTAAGATTTAAAAATTTTATTTTAGAAAAAAATATTATATATTAATTCATGCATTAACAACATACTCATCCTTCACAACAATAGATATTTTTTTTTGGAAAACTGGCATATCATTTAAAACCTCTGAACAAATCACCAAGTTAATATTTGGCCCATGTTACCGATCGTACCATGGTGGAAAACGACAAGTTTAAATGACATGAAAGCTGCTCCTTAGCAAGAAAAGATGACACTGGTTTCATTTTGCCTGGACCAACAGTCAACGTGTCATTAGATAACCTCTCCCAATGATAAGCCATGTAGTTCTGATGTTTCTTTGCTAAACTCCAAGTTATGTTTTTGAAACATTTCTTCTGCTTTTTGAAAAAATTGTGTTTTCCCTCATACTTCATACACCAAACATGAATGATTGGACCAATGTTCTGTATGCAACATGGATAGTGAATAAATGTGTGGTGTTTTGGTAGTAAATTCTTTAAATGGTCACGTATGGGGAAAATACAATGTTTATAATCTGCAGCAGTAAAATCAACAAGAGCCAGTGTCCATCATTTTGCTGAACTACATCACCAAATATTAATGGGATGTTGCGCATAAAGCACCATGACTGAATGGCATTCAGACCTAAGTCATTGCTGGAATCCACCAGTTTTAGAGCTGATGGTTGATTCCTTCGCTCTAAGTATCCGTAGTTGAAAGACTGAACCCTATCATACACATTTGTCAGCAATGTATTTAAGAACAAGCTTCACTTCATATTGCGCCACACCTTCCAAAATGTCATGCATAATATCAACAGCAAAATTATCCACTATATAGAAGTATTTCAGAGAGTTTAGTGAACACTGTCCTTTCACACCATACACATGAGACAGGGGATGTCTGTAAGAGCTGGTAATGTGAATATATTTCTTTGGTTCTTAAGCACGTTTGGGTGGTCTTCAGAGAATACATTCTGATAGTCGTCTCTCTCTATGTTAGACAAAAACGGCAGCAATTTTTGGCAGTGACTTGATATATCCAAACAAGCTGTGTAGGCCTAGGTTGTCACCTGTGACCTGAAAAATGCTCCCCTTAATGCGCTCATCAAGTCCTGGAACAGCAATTCCATCTGTTTCTAAAACCTTCAGATCAGTCACCAGAGGCCCAAGAATGGTTCGCAAGGGAAGAATTAAACCTTGGTGGAAAGTTCCTTAAGGTGAAGTAAATTGCACATATTTTATGCAAGCCTTTTTTGATCCTAACAGATTACAGGGCTTGAAGTCATCATAGAATAATTGGATCTGAAGAGATTGTGTGTCTTTGGAAAACAGGATGTTTCTTAAAATATGCTCCATCTCTTAAGTTGGCATATAGATTTGAACTTGATGATTGTACAGCAATTACGGCGCATTTTAATTGTAGCATTCTTTCACTTACGCAACATTGCTAAAATTAGAAATATATTAAATACTAGTGATGCGGAAAAGCTAATCCATGCATTCATATCCTCTCGCCTAGATTATTGCAATAGTCTTCTAGCTGGATGTTCTGGTAAATCGATAAACAAACTCCAGCTTGTTCAGAATGCAGCAGCGCGAG